>NC_059273.1:912500-927500 GCF_017591435.1 Portunus trituberculatus
AGACAATATCAACGAATTGGAAATACTTTTGAAATAAAAAATCTCCTTACTTGTTCATAGTCAATTCTTAATCTTAAGGCAGCAATCTTACAAAGGACATAATGATGAGCCTAACCGACCGTGGCGGGCGTTGTTAGCTCGTCTACCTCTGCCTTTCCTTTACTCGTGTTTGGCAAACACTGCGCTTCCACCATAATACCATCCCTTTGTCTCAAGATTCATATTTTGAGTTTCAAGATGTTATCCGGGATTCTAACAAACATTTTAGGATTCATACCTTGACCTTGAAATAAAACTGGGTGCATTCCTCCTTGTCAGAGGAATATATTCTCTCTTCATATTTTGACTCAGAAGGTGTAATTATCCTCTGCCACATTAATAACGTGTAAGCACTGCAGATCCTATTAAATGGAATCTAATTCCATGTCGTCTTTCATTACACTGGTGGCATCACCTGCATAAGATTAGATCCTGTTTCCAGGAAAGTAATTTTGATTACATCTTGATAAAAATTGTTAATGTGAACAAGCCAAATTTCGCTTTTAAATCCAGTTATATTCCATCAACACGATTCATACAATACCCGTACACTCTAAACCTATTTTTTTTTTTTTAGATTTAAGTTATGGTCTTTATATTTTTAATTATGATGTTTACGTTTTGTGTGTTTTTTTTTATTTATCTTGTATTTATTTTTCTAAAGATAATTCAATCATGTTTATACTTTGATGCATCAATGCCAGTTTACTTTGAATTGTGTTTCTATTTGATTATGTTGTTAGGAGTCTGAGGTACACGTTTAGCTGGCGTGATAAAAGGTAAGTGTGCATGACATGGGTTGCACAGGTAATGGTGGCGCGCACTCCCTCCACCACAATAACTCCCGTGGTGATGGGTTGGAGCCGCGGGGGATAACAGAGCTATTTTCAGGTGACTGTTCGAGCGAAAATCATGAGTTTATTTTTGATAATAGTGACCTGAAATGAGTCTCTTCCTGCTCCGTCATCCCTTGCCTCGACCCTACTACGTTGAATGACTTGCACGAGTGGGCGAGGGAGCGCCGCGTGCAGGCATGTCAGATATTGGTTTTCTTGAAGCTCAGTAATGTTTGCGTGACTCCCACTTCCTTGCAGTTATGAAGGGATTCTTAGTAACAAAAGTGTGTTCTGTTGCAAGTGACGTCAGCTTGAGGACTCTCCCTGCCGGCCAGTTGTAGCGTGTGGGAGGGACCCCTTTAAGTCTGACGTCACTATACGTCACTATTTGTTACGAGTCACCTAACAAACTTTCGATTTTATGTTTGTTTTGATAAGCCAAACTCTGACCTGCTTTCCTTCTTGTATAATTCACACAATAACTAATAACTGAAATAGACTGCATATCTAAGGAACGTGATGTATTTATGATTAAGCAATAGCTAATAAATATAGAGACGACACCAAGTGAAGGAGATAAACAATGCATATCCACACTGGCGGAGGGCTAACTGGTTGGTCTTCCTACGCGTCAGACATCATTGATTCAAAGGGAGAGAAATTAAAAGTTGAACCCCCTCAGTGAGATATGCATTGGTTATCATTCTCTTATGCATCCCTGTCTTCACACATCGGGCACATACGTGTGAGCACAGCATGACAGCCGGTGCCGGGATACAAGCTTATGTAGTAATTAACGGAAATTAACATGTATATAACTAACTGCATGAACTCACCTCTTCCTATTTCCAGCATATTTTTCATATTCATACTAAAACTACTAACACTACCACGAGGAGATTTGGACCTTGCACTGGGGTCGCCATGGGGCTCGGACCTCTGTACACTTATTACTCTGGGGCAGCTGCTAGCGGGCAGGGCGACATTCCAGCTTCATCTTGATAACCACACGCATTCAGAGAGAAGCTTATACAATTAACACTGTAAATATGGCGCGGGTGTAGATGATAAACATAAACACTCATGGATACTCATAGGTCGTAAGCAATTAAATTTAAGGTAACTCACTACTTTTAAATTGTCTTCTTTTTTAAGATTACAGATAATTCTAGTTTATTCGGCTTCTATAGTTTTTACTTTATAGTGATCAGATATTTGAAATGTGGTCTTTTTTCCTGTAGCCGCTTTTGATCATATATTCATATCTTCTCATGAAAAAGAATAAATATCAAATGAAAAAAAAAGTATATGGAAAAAGTACGATTTCCATATGTAAACTACAGAGCATATTACTATATTTGTAAATGACAAACGAACCACCACCGACACACACACACACACACACACACACACACACACACACACACACACACACACACACACACACACACACACACACACACACACACACACACACACACACACACACACATTTTATATGAAAGTTCATTCGCTACAGAATCTATAAAGCCAGGAATATCATTACAGAGCTCAGTAAAATTCACTACTGACTCCGTGTGCATTGAGGCGAACAGAGAATAGTAATAAAATTCTGCTACTTCATATTTTTGTCGCTGCCAGTAACTCCAAAAACCAAACTGGAACCACTTGACTTGGTCGTCTGGATGTTCTATTCGATAAAGTGCCTCTTTCGTGAACTCTTTTCCAGGTCTATCTTACCCTGGAGTCTTACATCGTCTCTAATTATTTGCAGCGATCGTTCTCGAGGTTGTTTGGAAGGGCGATTCTTAAGGTCGAGGGGCGAGTCGGGCACTGTGCGTCCCCCAGGCAGTTTTACGCTCCTAGTTAGGTTCCAGATTTACGGGAGTTGAAGGGACCAGTGGGAACACAGCGAACCAGGGGACGTGCATGACGGTAGTGAGGGCCTGGTGGGGTAGGAGACCCTTAGAGTCATAAGGAAAGAGACCAGGTGGAGGTGTGGCCAATTTGTGCGAGATAAAGTTAGGGAAGGAAAGGTGTGACCGTCTAGGCAGGATGTTTCAGGGAGTGGAGTTGGTTTGCTGAGCGAGAAGGGAGCGAGACTCAGCTGTATAGGCAGAGCTAAAGGTGTCCTGTCTGTGAAGAATGAGGCGGGGCGGAACCCGTTCGTGTGGCGCGAGGTGCGGGGAGGGAAGGGAAAGGTTCACCGTTTGGAGAGGGATTGGAGCTGCTCGACCGCTTGGGGTGAGAGGGAAGGAAGAGCCATCTATGTGGAGGGAGAGAGGGAACGACTGTGTTAGGTGATGGTAGTGAGAGGAGTTGAAAGGTGGAGAGAAGGGGCGAGAGAGGGATAGGGAGAATGACCATGAGATAAGGCTTTATGTGATGGAAGGGAGGGCAGGGTATAGGTGTGAGAGGGTTATGAGAGAGAGAAAAATGTAAGCGAGGTGATGTGATGTGAAATAAAAGGAACGACGTATAAGGAAACAGATCGGGGTGTGCGGAGGTGAGAACGAAAGGTGAGGGTTCTGTATGCAGGTTAGAAATGAAGCTGAGGGCGAACGAGCAATGAGGTCCTCTTGGGGATTAGTTTGCCCAAACAAGTGTGCGGAAAGACACACTTACTTTTTTTTTTTTCGGATGATTTTTTTATTTTATTTATTTATCTATTTATTTATATATATATATTTTTTTTTTTTGGTAACATCGGCTGCCAGAATTTAAATTTATGATTTTCAAACTGCAAGATAATGCGTTATAAAATCCACATTCACTATGTAAGTTGCATCGGAAGTTCTTATTTTTTAGCCTCGCGAGCAGCAGGTGTGTGTGTGTGTGTGTGTGTGTGTGTGTGTGTGTGTGTGTGTGTGTGTGTGTGTGTGTGTGTGAAATATCGATGAATCGAATGTTGTTACTGGCATAGTTAATCGGAGTGTAATTCTTTTTAGCTTCTATTTATAGTCTTTCATACGATAAACGTATTGATTTTGACATTTAAACAATGGATAACTGTTTACAAAAGAAGGTTCAATCTGGACAGAGCCACGTTGTAGGTATCAGCAGGTGCCGCCACCCGCCAACCTCACAGCCAGGCCCTTTGAATCCTTTGATGCACACACTCCTCACTTAATCTCAAGGCTAGGAGGATCTCTCTCTTTCACTCACACACCCATTGAGAGAGAGAGAGAGAGAGAGAGAGAGAGAGAGAGAGAGAGAGAGAGAGAGAGAGAGAACTAAACGGTACGAATGAAAACAAAACGAGGAGCCGAAAGAGCCAGTGACGCAGACGCTTGTTTGCAGGAGGCGATGGGAATGAAAGCCTTGCACAGGACAGCGAGTTCCAGATTTATTGACCTGAGTCTCTGGAAGGTCTGCACTTGGCCTGCGGATTTACAACTGGAGTGTGCGAAGTGAATTATGATAATGAGATATAAATGGCCTCATCGCGATGGGTGCGTGGTGATGGGGCGTGAGCGGGTGACATTACGGAAATCTGCTTGCTATTTCTTCTCGTAATGCCGCCGGAGATGGATTCGCCCCCTCGCTGCAAGGCCGTGTTGAGGTATGAGAAGATCGAGGGCATTACAATGAGGTAAACCAAGTATGAGAATTGTGAAGAAAAGGGAAATATTTTATGAATATTATATCATATATCTCCTATTGAAACTCATATCCGTTGGTGCCTGGAAGTGATGGCTGATATGTGGATGACAGTAATAACTACCTACGTAATTCTAGCTTTCCATCACTGCTTCTTGAGTTCCTGGCGTGGGACGAGAGGGTTACGCGAGGTACACACCATCTTAAGCATTACATAAATCCGCGTTCGGTTTCCCGCCAGTCTCGGTCAGCCTGGTACGATCCTCTTATGAACCGCCAGATCCTTCCATAAAGCATTGGATCCGTTCATGGATGCTGGCCAGAGCTTCTACAAATCCTCCGCAATCCTGCCATGGACGCTGGGATTACTTCGTAGACCGTTGCGGCCACTCCAAACTTCACCCCTCTTCCACCTTCTCCTTTTCAATATCTGGTCTATGTTTGTATCTTTTCTATCTCAATTCATCTCTTATTTTGCTTCTTGCTCCTTATTTTCCTTTAATTACATTCCTGCCCATCCTCCTCCTCCTCCTCCTCCTCCTCCTCCTCCTCCTCCTCCTCCTCCTCCTCCTCCTCCTCCTCCTCCTCCTCCTCCTCTTCCATCTCCTCTTCCTCCATCCCCTCTTCCTCTTCCTCTTCCTCCTCTTACACCTTCTCCTATTGCTCCTTCAGTCACGCAGGAAACAGTTAATGCCAGATTTCTTTTCGTCTCTGTTCACAATTGCATCGGTTGCGTGATTCATCGTGGCAAATATCTGAAGTTGAGATTGATGCACTGCCGTCCCCCGTGAAAGACTAGGGAAATATCGCGCAGTAAATCGCTTAATGGGAGGCCTATCTATTAACTTAGGATTTAATGGAAAAATTAAATGGCCTGTTTATAGTAAGGAATATATATCGAGGCATTCAAGAGTATAATACATTTCAGTATACCGGCGTCGAGGGGAAAATAGGAACGATACATTGGGTTGTATATTTACTCCTTGTATCAATACACTTCAATATTTCCAGAGGCATGAGTCGAATTGCATAATGAACACGGTAATTTACTTGGCCCACCTGAGAGCGTATCGATTGCCTGAATTAAGCTGTATTGAAAATTAATCCCAAACCTCCACGGGACAGACAAATGGCTATTTCCGAATTTATGAAGTTATTCTCGACTCGCCATTGGTCGTCCGCGGCTTGCTAATCTAAGGCTCTGATGGTTATATTGCATTTCGGTATATTATTTCTCTCTCTCTCTCTCTCTCTCTCTCTCTCTCTCTCTCTCTCTCTCTCTCTCTCTCTCTCTCTCTCTCTCTCTCTCTCTCTCTCTCTCTCTCTCTCTCGTATTTAGCTCCCGTCTTTTCTTCCGGCCATTCCTCCATCCTTGCTTCCTGCACGGCACTTTTTACAACCTCCTTCCTCTTCGCTTCTCTCTCACTCTCTTTAAATTTTCATAGCTTCCCCTTTCTCCTCTCCTCTTTTCAGTCTTCTCGTTCCCTTCTTCACTCCTCTGACTTCCTCTTTTCTTTCTTCCGCTGTGATCTCTTCCATTCACTGTTTGACGACCGGACATGTCTGTAAAAAGTGAAAAATGGAAAAAAAACTCCGTGTTGTGAAGGGTTTGCTACAGCGCAGGCTTAAGAATTTTATATATATATATATATATATATATATATATATATATATATATATATATATATATATATATATATATATATATATATATATATGAGAGAGAGAGAGAGAGAGAGAGAGAGAGAGAGAGAGAGAGAGAGAGAGAGAGAGAGAGAATACTTTTATTTTGTTGAAGAAAAAGGGTAAATGTAACGGCAAGACAATTCACTGTTCGGGGATTTCGATTTAATTCATTATTCTCATTATTCCATTTTCAAAATCAGTTTACTTTATAAGTTTAGTAACAATTGTCAGTTTCTCACTTACATCCTCCACAGACTCCATCTTTTGGAGTGCGCGAAGACATGCTTTGACGGAACATAAACTGGAACATAAAACGTAGAAATGAGAAAGTATTTGAGGTGAAAAATTATAATAGCCAAAGAAAAATATGATTACGAAAGCATATAAGTGGAAATAATGAAACTAAATGACACTACGTGTTTTTCGATTTCAGTGACGTAGAACAAATATACAAGCATTATTAGCATGATGTTTTTTTTGCCCAGGAAATCAAGAACATCTCATATGCCGCGTGAGTAAGGAAAATATGAGAATCTCGCACGTCTTGAATTATATTCCGTGCGCTTTGGAAGATAGTTGTTTTGTTTCCCTCTCGTCTTTCCCTCCCCTTCCTTCACCTACCTTCTTATTCCTCCCCTGTCTCCCTCCTTCCCTCGCCCTTCCACTCTTTGACTCATCTGTTCGAGGTCTTAGCCTGAACCCCGCACCCCGGGAGTCCCAAGCCCGCCGAGACACAGGATCAATGTTTATCACAGCAGTGGCATCGTTCGCCTTAGCCGCCCTACTTTATGCCAGGAATATTTGATATAAACCGACGGTCGAGGTCTATGCACACTGCACGCCGCCTAGTGCGATGCAACCACGCTTCATTTGGAAACAAGATTCTATAGAAATTATGAGAACGTGTGATTGTGTGCCCTTGAGCTATTGTCGATTCCCTTAACCTTTACCTTCTTCTCTGTTTGATTTATGTTACAGTCGTTGTTAAACTCAAATTCTAGATGATCATATTTATTCGTGCTTTTGAGGAATAAGAATTGTGTGCACCAAGGTATAAAAATTCGGTCATGTAATGTGCTTTGTATTTTCGCTATATAAGCATAAGACCTGTTGTTCGAATTTGTGAATCAACAACGATCGCAATGTTCTATTGTTAAAAAGAAAAATATCACTATACTTCGACATTGTTTCACTTATTTCAAGATTATATACTTTTTTCTAACGTTTTACCTTTGACGAAAACTTAGTGTGTTATAATTCTATTGATTTTATGGTAAAAAACACACTAAAAATCTTAAAAGTGTTACGTTGTACGTCTACTTCAATTCCAAGTATATAAATGTTCGTAATTCTGCATTGGATATCATATTTTCCACATGTTTAACTTTTCCGCTACTTATAAACCTCAATATTTATCAGCATATTTGCACGCATCCTCACTATATTCAGCTTTCCAAAGAATAGTGTTTAGCTTCCAAATTGAAGTACCGCGTGTTTGCCTCCATGAGAAGCGTGCTCATCAATTTCCATCCTTATCTCACCACACCGTTCTTCACAAATATTCTTCCTAGTACTCACAGTGCAGTATCTTCCTATATCCTCCTCCCATCACATTATCTCCTCCTCCTCCTCCTCCTCCTCCTCCTCCTCCTCCTCCTCCTCCTCCTCCTCCTCCTCCTCCTCCTTCTCCTCCTTCTCCTCCTCCTTCTCCTCCTTCTCCTCCTCCTCCTCCTCCTCCTCCTCCTCCTCCTCCTCCTCCTCCTCCTCCTCCTCCTCCTGGACTCTGTGGTCCAACTCGGGATCCACAAGGTTGTGTGACGTAGTGTGCCAAGAAGAAAGCCAGACCAGACGCTCACTGACACTCTTGCTCTGCATGAAATACTCCACCCTTTTCCTGGAGCATCTCGTTAGCATATTGTGAACCGACGGACGGAAGAATAGAGTTACGCATGACGGAGAAGTATCGGGGAACGAGGAGGGAAGGACGGAAAACAAAGAGAACCTGACGGAAAAATATAATGCAGAGAAAATCAAATAGAGTTATGTTTTACTGTTTAATTTATTTTTCTACAAGAGGGAGAGCTATCCTGAGGATGGACGGCACTCCTGACGAGGAAATAGAGAAAGGAAAAATGGATGGTTGAATACTTTAATGAAAATATATTCTAAAAGTTCTTACGAGGTTAGAGAGAGAGAGAGAGAGAGAGAGAGAGAGAGAGAGAGAGAGAGAGAGAGAGGTGGGGGGAATATTCACTTCGACTGACATGATAAGGGAAATAAATCAATCTAAATTGAATCAAAATACGAAACAAAGCTAGCGGAGGACACTAATCGAATTATTTTACTGTAAATTAAGATATAATTATAGCATAAAACACTTGGGTACGCTTTTAGCCAAGGAGAACCTCAGGGAATCACAGGGTTTTTTTCACGCGCCGGACCATCATTTAAACCTGATATTTCTTTCATTACGGCGAACAAAGACTCGCTTTTACCATCAGGCTGAATACTACACGAGGAGAGACCATCAAAGGGATACATAATTTTCACGGAACCGTAATAAATGATTCCCAAAGACTAAGGGACGCATCAAAGGAACAGGAAATGAGTTCTAAGTTAAAAATTACAAACGGAGGGAATTAAGCTCAATTTTGTGGGAACTTTCTTCTGGCGGGAGAGACCAGATGTTCCGTGACCTTCAGGTTTGGTGGAGTTCGCTTCAGTTTTTCTTTCCTTCCTACTCTTTCTCTCTCTCTCTCTCTCTCTCTCTCTCTCTCTCTCTCTCTCTCTCTCTCTCTCTCTCTCTCTCTCTCTCTCAGGGATGTTTTGATTTGGAAACCTCTGACCACAATCCGGAAAGTGCAAATGCTCTCTGGTGGCACAACATTGTGAACTTAGATTAATTATCCAGCTCTTTTATGGAATGCGTTCTAGAAATATTGATGTTGTGAGGATATCGTGTAGGCTTGCCATTGAAAAATAGTGGAGATTGTGAAGAAAGAGAATGCGTGCGGAAATTTTCTGCATCCAAATTGTGTGTGTGTGAGAGAGAGAGAGAGAGAGAGAGAGAGAGAGAGAGAGAGAGAGAGAGAGAGAGAGAGAGAGAGAGAGAGCGTAGTGTTACCTAGAACTAATATATATATATATATATATATATATATATATATATATATATGAGCATCTTCCGCATCTTTCCACACACATAAAGCATTCTTAGGGACTCATCTTCAGATTAAATAAATTGTGACCAAACTGAGTGCGAAAAAAATAAGTAAAATAATACGAACACCTTCGAGCGGCGAGCATTGCGTCCCCGCCCGATAGACAACTTGGTAAAACGTTCCCAAGTCATATTATAGAAGGTCGAGGAAAAAGTAGAGTGAGCATTACAACTCCTTGGGTTCTTGAAGGAAATCCCCTCGTGGGAAGGAATCACTAAGCTGATTTAGTTCGGACCTGAGAGAGAGAGAGAGAGAGAGAGAGAGAGAGAGAGAGAGAGCAGAGGTGGTGGAAGCGAGGATGCAGGAAGATATTGTCGCCCGAGGACATCTCTTGGTCCTGTTCTCTCTCCCACTTCCTTCACTACCCTGCCTTGTCTTCCTCCTCCTCCTCATTCTCATCTACCTCCTCCTCCTCCTCCTCCTCCTCCTCCTCCTCCTCCTCCTCCTCCTCCTCCTCTTGTGTTTCGTGATGGTAATCTCCGTGTCCCTCTCAGGTGGTGCAAGCTGGGCCACAGGTCTTGCTGTTTTCCCTACACTCCATCTACGTTACACTGAGCTGCGTCATTTACTAGTTGTGACAAAGTGAAGATGAGCCTTTCGACTAATAATGTAATTTTTGTCTTCCTCATTTCTTGCCTATTTTATAATACGGCTTTGATATTTTTTTTTTTCTTTAATTACTTGCCCTATTCCTACGCCTTGAATGTTGGTGCTGGGATGTCAGCGAATACGTGATATTTAAACTGTGTGAGACAATTTTTTTTCTCTCGTATCCTCTCACTGGTATCTCCACCCTTACATCCTTCTTCGGGCGTCTAATATTAAAGTTTTCTTGGTCTAACTTGGCCCATTCAGTCTCATTGTGTTGTATTTAAGTCAGGTCGTGTTCTGCAAATCAGCAGAAAATGAACAACATTAAGTTAGGCGGAGCGACGGGTAAGATACGGCGTGAGAGACGTGGGAGGGGGGGTGGCCATCCTGGGATGTCGGCCTTTAAGGCGAAGTGTTCCTCTTTAGCTGTAGTGTTCCTAACGCTCTCGGGCAACCACCGCTGTCTGGTGTGGGGGAGGGGCGGGGAATGAATGCGGCTGGATGGAGGAAAATTACTATTATTTCGCGTGAATGATGAGTGTGATGAAAGGGTTATCAGGTAAAATCGTACATGGGAAGCCTCATTGTCACATAAAAAAGGTTTCAAAACAAATGAAAACAAAAATGGACGGGTATTATTGTGTGACATTAAAGTTGTCATGCGCTTGTATATGCGGCGACATTATTGCCAGAACCGTTATAAACCAAGCATTCGACTACATGGTGCCAGCCTAAATGAATATCAGCAGTGTTTTTAATTTGTAGCTATTTATTTGTATATACGCCATTTGCTATCAGATTAGTAAATAGGTAAACAGACTGTGAAGGGAAATTAGCTGAAAGTTTTGTCTCCATGTGTGCACCAAGCAGCTAAGCCCCCAAACACGCCACACCCCAACGCAAGTGCAAGGTCTGTGCATGCTCCTGTGTGATCCTTGCTTTCTCTCCTTTTACCCACGCAGGCGAGGCCCCGCCCACGCCCGTGCCCTCCTCCAATGTGGGCAAAGAGGCTTCCAAACTCCCTGGCCTTTGGGTGGTCATCATAGTGCTCGTTGCCACTGCCTTGCTTGCTCTCAACGTCTCTGCCATTGTCTGTATAGTTAGGCGGAGACGCAACAAGAGGGCATCTCCCCCCACCAAAAAGACTCCCCCGCCTTCTATATCGGCGTCCACCATGCCCAAGGCTCTCCCGATTTCAACCACGCAAGGTGAGTCTTCTGTTTCCAAAACATGTTGCATCCAACTCTTCTCTACAGGACCCCATTTTCTCCCCATCCCCCTCCAGACCAGCCTCTCCTAGGTGACCGCGAGCTGCTGCTGAACCAGGTGTTGGGGGGACGGGGAGAGCTGCCCAAGCTGATCATCATCGTGGTTGCCATTGTCGGCACCATGGTCGTCATCATCAACATTGCTCTCGTTATCTGCCTTATACGCAGAAAGCGAGGCAAGAGAAGAGAAGATGGTAGGATCCTGCCCACCACACCTACACGATCTTTTTCTTCTCTTTTCGCAAAATTTCTTCTCCCCCTCTTCTTTCTCCTTCTCTTTTTCCGAATACGTTGCCCTTTGACCCCCATTCTTCCAATCAGCTCCCGCGTGACCCATTCCTCTCCTTCCTCTCTCCCAGACGCACATAAATTTTTCTCCGTCTATTCCGCCGCTCGGGAAGATTCTTTCATGCACAAATTCGGAACTTCCTTAGGACACAGTGAAGCGAGTTTAATGTTTTCATCCTCGATACATTTTTTGCCTTCTCTCCTTGCAAGCCTTCTCTCTCTCTCTCTCTCTCCTGGCTCATCTCTGTTTTCATGGGAAAATTATATGTCTCTTAATTTAGGCCTCAATCTTCATATATATTTACGACCTCCTAACGTGCCGCTTAATCTTTCTCACCCTCCCCTATTAAATCTTTTCCTTCCCTCTCCTTTCATTCGCTGCATCACTCTCACTACAATATATGTTCACAATGTTCCCTTATCTCCTTATTTTCTCATTCTTCACTGCCCAGCTCCATTCTATTCCAGTCCTTCCCTCCTTCCGTCCTCCTTTCTTCCCATTACTTTTTTTTCATGGTTTGGATTTTTTTTTCTATTTCCATAGCCTCATTATCTTCCCAAGATTTTTCGACTCGTTCCTCCCCCATCCTAAGGGTCCTTTTTTTTCTCCCTGGGAGGAGAGGTTGAAGGGAAGGGCGCCTACTATTTTTCTGTTCTGTCCTTGAGCGTGTGGTTCAAATATTTAGATTTCTTAGGTGTACAGCATTAGGTAGTCTCATGTTAGGCCTGCCTATAACGTTAAACCCTTCTTTGTACTTGGTTTTCTCCTTCCTTTTCTCTTTTTTCTCCACCTCATCTTTCATCAACGGTGCATCCCAAATCTACGGAAAGTCTAGTCTCTAAATTCCACTTTAGGACTTTTCCTAATATTTTTCATCTTTTCCCCTTAACAATCTTTCTTCAGACCGCAGCCCAGATCCTTTTTCCATCATTATTTAATCTGAAAAAACGAGTACTATATAAATTAAAGAGAATAGCCTCTAATACACGCTTGATAACAGTGCAGGGTATCTTTAATAGCACTAGAGGTTAATCAAATACCTGCTAAGATGTGTGGTCCAACAGCGCTGCTGCTCCACTGTCTTCCGGCTTGGTGGTGGTACTCCTCCTCCTGCGCTGTTTCCACTACTGTGTCATTGCAGTAAAAACAAATAATTTTTAAATAAAATAAGAGAAAATTAGATAAAAAAACATGATTTATTTGTCTATCACCCAATAAAGGATCCGGGTATTGTGGCTTCAGGATTCGTTCCTTTGGTGTGTGTGTGTGTGTGTGTGTGTGTGTGTGTGTGTGTGTGTGTGTGTGTGTGTGTGTGTGCTGTTATCTTTGGGTGCTAGGAGAAATATAATTGACTTTTCCCATCTCTTTCCCACCCTTGGCACAGAAGGCAGCGACCAGGCAAGCAGCAAGAGCACCACCAACACCATGTACGCGCCGTCTTCCTACAACGACACGGTTGTCGGGGAAACCTTGTCCTCAATCTCCGAGAAGAGTCGTGAGTCGTACACGCAGGAAGACTCCGTGGTGGACTATGAGGTGAGTACAAATGTTGATGGAGTGACAGAGTAAGGGAAGGAAAAGATGCTAGCTTTCTAAGAGAATTCTAAATGATCATATAAGTGTGTGCGTAAGTGTCTGGAAATAAAAGAAAATTTATCTTTAAAAATGATTCAGGGAAAAAGAATAATAATGGTTATTCAGGCTAAAGAGAGGGAGAAATTAGTGGGAATAAAATGTAGGCGAAAAGAAAATGCCACTACTAAAAACAGAAAAGGGTTCCATCGGCCCGCTCAAACATTAATGGCTTTAAAAAATCATCGCTCCTTGAATCACGGTTGAGCTCAAGAAGAGTGAACCGTTATTGCGTGTCCAGCTAGTAATCTGACTAAGAGCTCGTTGGTCTTGGCCGCGAACCAGCCGTGTTTTAATCAGCCTAAGGGCCGCTGCTACTGCCGCCGTAAAAATTGTCGTTTCTTTAAACATGTGTATAATTTCCAAGCTAGTGCGGGTTAATGAATTTAAAGGCAAGGAAGAAAACCGATGAAGACGCATGTAGGTAAAGTTTTGTAGACAGCAGTAGTGTCTCCTTTCGTGTGCTCCTTTATGCTTATGAAATTTCCTCTTTGTTTATTATTTAATATTCGGTAATTTTCATGTGTGTGTGTGTGTGTGTGTGTGTGTGTGTGTGTGTGTGTGTGTGTGTGTGTGTGTGTGTGTGTGTGTGTGATTCACCTTGGTCCCCCGCTGATCACCCAGCCAGTCTTCCCCATTACGGAGCGAGCTCAGAGCTCATAGACCGATCTTCGGGTAAGACTGAGACCACAACACACTCCACACACCGGGAAAGCGAGGCCACAACCCCTCGAGTTATATCCCGTACCTACTTGCTGCTAGGTGAACAGGGGCCACACATTAAGAGGCTTGCCCATTTGCCTCGCCGCGCCCAGGGCTCGAACCCGGACTCTCTCGGTTGTGAGCTGAGCGTGCTAACCACTACACTAGGCGGTGTGTGTGTGTGTGTGTGTGTGTGTGTGTGTGTGTGTGTGTGTGTGTGTGTGTGTGTGTTTCAGGTCGTCTCCTTTCGCATGAATGTATTCAGTGGACAAAGATAAATAAGTAATACCTAGTGTAACTTTTGTCCGTGTTTTTGTTTCCGTGTTTGCTTTATCCGGGGCGTTGTGTTGGCCTACTGGTCCGTACGATATCCCACATTCCAAATATTTCGCGGTGCCGGAAATCTCTGTTTTATCAATTTTCCGTCACCACCGATATTCCAAACTGTCGATGTCTGGTAAATTCTGAGTTTTCACTGCGTTTTCCTGCATTTAGAGGCCGCCCTCTGTAATACATGTATACATATCACTTTGGTTTCCAAATACTAAAAAATATTTCCTAGTCCAAAATCAAACTATTTTACCGTATGGATAACTTTTTTCGGGTTTTCCCTGCGGCTTCAATCGTCCGCTGATACTGTCACGAGCAGTTCAAAGGTGAAAGAGTGTCTGCTAATTAGTTTTGTAATCAACTTGATATTAATTTATGTCCGTACTGCTAAGTAAATTTCATTAAAACAGAAACCCTATACACAGGGTTGTTTTCACACTACTCGTCGCCTCCAGGTGACGCCACACGCCTCACATTGGCTGGAACCAACGCGGGCACTGCGGCTGTATACCATCACCACTGCTACCGCCATGTCACTTGCACGACAGTGACCCGTAATTTGCTTTATTTGACTCAGAATGTATACACAGTATTATTGTGTTCGTTTGGTGGAAAAGCCGAAGTGGCACACAGTGGAAAGCCTTCCCGTTTGGATCTAGAAGCAATTTGACTTGCATGCTACTTCATTTTTGCAGCAACAGTTTATTCGTTTTAGCTGCGTGAACCGACGTGGCTTTAGAAACCGTGATTCATATTTCAACATTTTTGGCATGGAAAGTTTTGGGTATTCTCATTGCGATGTCATT
>NC_059273.1:932500-957500 GCF_017591435.1 Portunus trituberculatus
CTCCTTTAAGGATTGAAATATCGTCCTTACAAACTTAGATTTACCCTTTACACAACCTTCACATTCCATCACTGATATGCACACCTGCTCACATATTTGCTATGTAATGGCTGCAATGGTACATCCTTCGAGTACATGATAGAGCTGTAGTTGTCATCCTGAATATCATAATAATACCTGATTTCACAGCATTATCGCTCTCTACAGACTCCTGCATTACGTTTAACTTCCATCTCTATCTTTCATCAACGCCGTTGTTACCCTGGCAGCTTCTACGCAGGGTTGTCTCGTTGTCACCAGTTTCCCGTATCTCGTGGTTATGAATTGCTCTAGATCTTGTTCCCTGACCTCACAGTATTGTGGAAAGAGTGTTGTTTTGTGTTGGTTATTATTTCGTTATTTGTGGATTTTTGTTTCTTCATCTATCATGCACGTGTTGTGTACGTTGTTTCTTTACTTGTTAACATTAATTAACATGCATTCATGCGTGCATTTTCTCTGTAATTTGTTTGTTCTTTTAAGTGGGTACATATTTATTTATTTTGCATCGTTTATCTGCATATAATTTTCTTGAAATATATATCACCAATTCTTCTCACCTCACCTTCATTTATGTTTCCACGAAGCACACATGCCTTGAACTTCTAAGGCATATTCCACTTTTTGTTTCACCCCGCCCATCAATACCGTCATTAACCACACACCTCCTTGTTTCGCCCCTTCCAGGAACAGACTCACAAACACGCGGCGTCCACTTACCTCATAGACCAAATCGAACCACCTCCAGAGTACGCGTCCCAGACTCCCTCTCAGCCCTCCAGCGCCGCCTATGACCCGCAGGAGGATGATTACGCTGAGGTCCTCCGACGAAATGCTTATAATCACCAGTTAGGTGAGTAAATATTCCTTTAGTGATGCGTAATGAATAAATAAAGACGTATCGTTTTGGTATGTTTGTTTTGCAGGATCTTGTATTTTCTGTGATATTTATTTTTTTGTGAGGTAGGTAGTGCGACCTCACGTGAATAATACTTCTCTGCTTTGTCACAATGCTTTGTCTTATTGTTGTTTCCAATGTTAATTTATGATTCCTCCTCCTCCATCTTTTGTCTTTTTCTTCTTGTTATTGTTGATGCTGTTGTTGTTGTTGTTGTTGTTGTTGTTACTCATCATCATCATCATCATCTTCTTCTTCTTCTTCTTCTTCTTCTTACATTCATTCATTCATTTTGTCTCTATTTTCCTTTCTTTCTTTCTTTCTTTCTGTCCTTCTTCCTCCGTAATTTGTTTTTTTCTTCTTTTCCAGTAATCGAGTCAAACTAGGAGTGTTGCATTTCTCCTCTCCGCCTTGTTATTCAGAAGGAGCTCTCTGCTGCATCCTTTCATTCCTCTCTTCGCTCCTCTCCCCTTCTACTTTTTCTCTGTTTCGTTATTTCCCTCGCGTCACTTTCTCCCTCACTTCTCTTTCTCTCTATTGCAGGGACGCTCCTTTCAAACCTGTGTATTTCCTCCTCGATTTTGTGAAGTACTCGACTCTCTCTCTCTCTCTCTCTCTCTCTCTCTCTCTCTCTCTCTCTCTCTCTCTCTCTCTCTCTCTCTCTCTCTCTCTCTCTCTCTCTTTCTCTCATTGTACATATAGTGTATTATAGTATTTATTCATCTTTTTCTGCCTTCAGCTCAAATACAGCACGTGACAAGTTTATTCATAGCTTTCATGAAGTGAAATTTCTTGTGTGTGTGTGTGTGTGTGTGTGTGTGTGTGTGTGTGTGTGTGTCTGTGTGTGTGTCTGTGCGCGTTCGGGCGTGTGTGCGTGCGTGCAAGCGTGTGTGTAATTCACAGCCTCTTGCTGGTCACCCAGCCAGCTTTTACCCTACGAAAAGAGTTCAGAGCTCATAGACCGATCTTCGGGTAGATCTGAGACCACACTTCACACCACAAACCGGGACAACGAGGTCACAATCCTTCGAATTACATCCCTTACCTAGTTTCTACTAGGTGAATAGGGTTACATATTAAGAGGCTCGCCCATTTGCCTCGCCGCTCCTAGGACTCTTGGTTGTGAGCCGAGTGTGCTAACTGTACGTGTGTGTGTGTGTGTGTGTGTGTGTGTGTGTGTGTGTGTGTGTGTAGAGAGAGAGAGAGAGAGAGAGAGAGAGAGAGAGAGAGAGAGAGTTTTAAAAGTAAATATGGTACTGTCTCATAGCTGCCACTTTTAGAATTAAATCTTCATCTTTTATTTTACTACTAAAACGTTATTTTTTTTTATGTATTAGAATTTTTACATATGACTACGCCGTATCATTATTGATACCCAGTTAAAATGAGTCCTTAGATATTTTTCTTCCGTGTGTGTGTGTGTGTGTGTGTGTGTGTGTGTGTGCCCATGTGTATGCGTGTGCGGGTGTGGTTATATGTGTCAGTATTGCATTTGTATTTTTATGCCTTTGTAAGTAGAGATATGGACTTGTGACACGCAAGGCTGTGTATCTCAGTATGCATCGGGATTGTTTATAGTGTAATAATTGTATTCTCTTAACACCAGAAATCCCTTCTTTGCCTCCTCACCTCACATGTGTAATCTGCTGAGATCACACCTGCCTCTTTCTGCGTATCATCGTTAAAGATACATTTTCTAACATTATCTTTTCTCTTCTTCAGTAGCGTCACGATTGTTTGCTGCGCAGGTGGATTATTCCTCGATTTGTTTTCTTCTCTTCCAGGCAAAGTGACTCCTCGGCCTCCTTCCCGTGCTACACATTACAGCACTTCTCCTGAAACCAGAGGGTACCTTAGCTTCTCGTACACACCTTCTCCTACAGGTGTCCCTAACGGTGCAGCCCAGTACCACGCTGGAGGCCCCTCAGTGACCCTGGGGCTCCACGACCATGGCCATGGCTACCCGGCGGACATGGGAAGTATAAGCGTGGAAGGAAGAGAGCACTCACACGCCTTGCAGTCATTAGGGTTAGACTCGGACCCTCCTCCTTCTCTAGGCCTGGAGCAGCACTCTATTCCCTCTGAACACCCGAGCCTCACGCTAGACCCCCACTCCATCACAATAGACCATCCTGTCATCGCCGTCACCGACTTCTCTAATAGAAATGGGGACCTCAGAGTGCAGCCGACAAGCCTCTCTACTTTCAACCCCAACCCTTCTCCTTCCACATACAGTGAATCGGATCTCGAAGGTCATTTAGTATGACTGTAAGCAGACCCGTTTCTTACGGGATGGGCGGCGAATACGTGGAATTACGCTTCTCCGAGAAGAGGGCTTTGTCTCAGCTGGTAGGCATAGACGACGTACACACACACACACACACACACACACACACACACACACACACACACACACACACACACACACACACACACACACACACACACACACACACACAAAAGGAAAGAAAGAAGAAAGTCACTCGTCAGGCCGCTATGCGACCCTTACCGCTGTGCCGTGTTTGCTGGTAGATAAATACCAGTCATCGCGACTTCAGGGAGAATAGACTATATATAGGACTCTTCGCAGATTTGCTTAAATAACCAAAGATTACTCCAGACATATATCATGATAGTTACTACAATCGCATTTCATTAATTCCTTCGTACTATTGTGGGAATAAAGAAAAAAATAACGGCTTTAAAATGCATTTGGCATAATTTGTACTTGAAATTGTGTATCAGTGTATGAGTATGTGGTACAGTGCTGGATCACTGCTGGAGCATCGAGATCGGCTAGAGTATCTGTTCAAATACACAGATCGCAACATTTCTCTCATGTTGAAGAGATTGTTTTATTATTACATGTGTTGCATGTGTCGATATGCTCTTGTTAGTCGATTGGGCAAGGTAGAATATCCTCGTCATCTTGCCATCGAAGGAGGCAACGGCTGACCAGAGAAGAAAGCAAGATTACAAGAGCGTGTGCATGGCTCCACTCACGTCAATGACATGCGTCCATGGCCAGCCGCACCATCCAATAGGCGCGATGCCGCCCCCTCTGCCGCCCAGACAGTCAAAACTAAGGTGGTTTGGGTTTCGTTCAGTAGCACATCACGTACATGTCAGTAAAAGAATCATGTCCTGAGGATCAGACCTGAAAATGTCAATATTTACGTGTGTGTGTGTGTGTGTGTGCTTATATATATATATATATATATATATATATATATATATATATATATATATATATATATATATATATATATATTGAGGCAGAGGGAAAACTCCAGGTAGATCCTTTTTCTCAAGGTGAGCTTTTCCAGGGTATTAAATCTTAAGTCCCCCGGCGGCGACCCGCCTTAGTGTGCCGCAGGAGAGTGGCGCTGTCTGTTTTGGTGTAATTGGAAGAAATCCTTCGACTTACCTGACGACATCAGTGCCGAAGCTGCAGGATGGATCCCGGAGCTCTGGGAAGGTATTAGAGGTTGAAGCTGCAGGAAGGGAATAAAAGATGAAGTGAATGGAAATCATAGTGAGGAAAACAAGGGAACCTAGAATATGATCATCAGTGTGACGGGTCATTAGAATTCTGAGATCAATGAAGTCAAACTATAAGATTAGTTATTTTGCATCTCATCCCTGCTATTGAATTTTATTTCGAGACCCAGTTAATTAATATTTCGGAACACATCTCTATTTGAGCCAAACAATAGTTGGAGGCTGTCACTGAAAACAGCTCACGTTGGTGGTTCATCTTAATAAGCTCCTCCTTCCGCACTTGTCATTCGTTCCCTAAGCTTAGCCTCCCTATTTAAGAGAGCATGCTGCATTTTTCATTTTTCCTCCGCATTTCTTCTGTTTGTTTCTATTGTCCTGGAAAGATATCCCTGTCCTTAGCTGTCGAACGAGATTCACTGATACTTCCATACTGACAATACTTTACTGTTATGTTATGTTTGAATAACAAGACAACTCACCTGCAAATTGAACGTCACAGTAGGCGTATTTAGAAGTCAGATTGACTTTCACAAATATGTAATTCTCCTTTATGATTTATGTGAGTAAGGTATGACTGAGTTGAATTGTTTCACTAACTCTTCCTATGAGCCACCGGCCTTTGTGTGTTCTGTGAAGCAAGTCTCCAACTCGAGATGTTGCTTAAATCCCCGGTGTCGTTGGGTGAGGTGGTGGAGGTTAGTCGTGGGCGGGGTGTCATTCCACCTGTCACCGGCTGTATTTATTTTTTCTCTTTTTATAAGAAAAAACGTCTGTTTCTATATATTTATATAAAATGTGTACTATCTTGAGGGAGTGAACATTTTGTATATCACTGAGAAATTTTATATAGTAATAAAAAATATATAACGAACTTGAAAAAAAAAAGGTGCGTACTGTGTTTGTTGTTTACAAGTCTGTCTGTGTGTAAATACATAATATGGTGATGTATGTGCGTACTTATATGAAAATTTATCATTGGCACAGGCAGCGGTGAAAACGTTAAGGGATTACATCAGGATCGCCATTATTTTGTACGTTTGTTAAGCAAAAGTGTACGTAGAAAAATAAATTCCTTAGTCATTCCCAGGAACACTGTGAGAGCCGCTGCCTCACTGCGCCCTGGCGGCGGGGAGGGGCGGCTCCAGCTACCGCAGCTCACCCCATGCTGTTTTCTGTAACAGTCACAACTACACTTTGCGGGGCGTGAAGGTGTTGTGCCACCTGTTTGTTACATTATCGGACAAGTTTCGCAAGTGATACTACGAAACTTCATCAGGCTTCCCTTTGGCTAGTTCCGATATATATATATATATATATATATATATATATATATATATATATATATATATATATATATATATATATATATATATATATATATATATATATATATATATATATATATATATATATATACACAATATTTTATAGTAATTTTTTATGGACCAGGCTTCCGACGGCGAGAATCCTCACCGGGTTTTTGACAGCCATCTTAGATGATAATGGTACACTACTGACTCAATTTAGACGGTAGGGGACGAGCACATATATAATAATAAGTGTACTCTATGTACTTAATGAAATCTTTTAAAGATTCATATCACATTTGTCAGTGTCGCATATCTGTACATTTTTATACCGTCTACAGAGACTCCATCGCTCCCCTTGCAGGTATGCTGATCAGTGACTATCCAGTTACTTGTCAAGGTTTCATGACATTAATGTTCTTTCTTAGTTTCGATATTTAAGTTATTCACATTATGTGGCATCGCTTAATTTTATTTTTTTAAGACGACTCACATCACTCCTCTCTTCTTGTATCGTGTATCATACATGACCTAAGATACTCCCGTCCTCTTTAGCTATTCCTTTCTCACTGAATTGTCTCCATTTGATTTTCATCTTTTTTTTGTTTTTTGGTGTGCATACAATAAGCCAACTACTATTAATGCCACCACTATCATTATCAATTATTTTACTATTGTTGCCACCATTACTACTACTAACTACTTCTACTGTTACTACATTTGCCGCTGCTACTGCTGCTGTTCCGTCTACTACTACTCCTACGTCTACTTTCACAGCTAATTTACAACTATCGGTCACTGGTTTTCCGCCCACGTGATATGCTGAGCTTTTATCGGTGCAATATTTACGTAAATATATGTTTTGTGTTGATGTCATAATTTATTATTATTTGTATATCGGAGCTTATATATATATATATATATATATATATATATATATATATATATATATATATATATATATATATATATATATATAGGCAATCACACACACACACACACACACACACACACACACACACACACACACACACACACACACACACACACACACACACACACACACACACACACACACACACACACACACTGGTCTCAGCCCTATCCGAAGATCGGAAATAATGAGCTCTGAGCTCGTTCCGTAGGGTAACGTCTGGCTGTCTTGTCAGAGACTGCAGCAGATCAAACAGTGAAACACACACACACACACACACACACACACACACGTTATTGAGAGAAGTTATGTAATTTTATTTAAAGAAGTCGTTATGCTCTTTTCCACTAATTCAAACCTAACAAGATGAACCCCGAACAAGGATAAGCAACTTACTCTCAAGAGAAGTTGTCAGATACTAGTCACCGCGACGCGCCTTCTCACCCTGTAACCAAAGAGGCGATGTGTGTGGAAACACTGCCCCGCTCCTTCCTTGGGGCGGCAACGCGAGATGCGAGGTTAGAGGTTCATCTTCTGTTTGGCTAATAAACTGCATAAGGTTTGGCTAGAATGATTTGTTTTCTCTCTGGTAGATACCGTCTGGTAATCCTTCGCTGCCGCCATAACCACCCCAGTGAACGTGCGAACGTCTAAGTACATCTATGTTTTTAGGATTAAGTACCTCCCTCACTATCTCATGCTTATCTCACCGCCATGTCAACACCATCCCATAATCACAGCTGCTAAGACTATGTAAATATGTGTATATTATGTAACATATTGTAACAAAAGTGTTTTGTAAAAAGCAATAAATGTGAAGAAATGTTTTGCGTTTGTTACTTTATGAACCTTCGCCACTGCTTCTATGAAGCTCCATACTGGTGATCCCTAAGAGGAAAAGCAGTCATTTAGTGTCTTATTTAGCAAAAGAACAACATAGTATATATTCTATAGCAAAGTCTTCCTACAAAGGCTGCTAGAGTGTGTACAAAGTAAATCTGGTGTTCACTTGATAATGAAAAGTACCGGATCCAGAATGAGAGCGGTACTCATTGTCACTACTTTCCTGCGCGGAGTGTATGTGGTTAGGCACAGATAGTTGCCAGCTTCCAGTGATTTTACTTATTTATTTATCTTCACTTCCTGTAAAGTATTGTGTTTGTAACATTATCATTTGCATGTTTATATTAAGAATCAACAAAAATAGTAACGCTGATGCTGTCAGTAAATTGGCATGAAGATCACTGAGCAATTCGGTACCTCAAGCGCTCAGCAATACAAGAGACGGACGGAGGCCTCAGACGAGCGCTGGCCTGTGAGAGGATGACGATGGTGCTGATATTGGAGGTAAAGCATGTTTGATTTTTTTTTTCTTTTACTCTGCTACATACACACACATTCTTTCATTTATTGTTTTTTGTCCTCGCATTGCTTCTCACTTTCTGTTCCGCATTTCCTCTTAACGTTTCTTACACCCAGTACACTAGTAAACAAACACGACACTTCCGCAGTCATTAAAACACTTCATTCACACCGCTATCTTACCACAAACCTCTGGAAAACGAAACATATTTTATTTTACAGGTTTGTGTCTTTATTATCCTTCCTTATGTTATTTTAGTTTCCAGTGTAAGATGTCCCGCCACGTTGTCTCCTACCCTGTATATATTTCCTCTTGCATACCTGCTGCGTCCCCACTCTCTATCTTCTACCTCCGTCCCCTTCCTCCTTCCTTCCTTCTAGTTTGCTTGTGTACTGTACTTCTTTCCCATCATTTTTGCCTCACACTTTCACCGCTTCTTCCCTATTCACACTCTTACACTCCAGCGCGCCTTTTCAGACTCTACTACCGGCGCCTAACAACACACAAACCCTTCGAGAAATTCAAGCATCGAATTCCCCTTCTGTGGAGATATCCATAAATGACCCAAGATCAGACTGCTCTTCCAGTGCCTTAATACTTCTTAACTTTTCTCCATTAATTTCTGCAACATTCCCGGTTTTAAATCTAAATTTCGATCTGTGGAACACCACCTTTCCTCTTCTGAATCTCATCTTCTTTTCCTCACTTGAAACACATGTCTGAGGCAACTGACAAAGCCACTTTTCTGTTTCCTTCACTTTTTTACCCTCATTTTCGTTCCAAAGCTGAATGCCGCGTCCATGTGCACAGCGAATATTGGCTCTCGTTCCCACGCTCTTGAATCTTCCGAGTTTTACACCATGTGGGTACAGCTTCAGTCATTCTCTTAACTGAATTATTTGTGTTGTCTATCTCTCACCAAATTTCTTAGACTATGATGAATTCCTTGACTATTTAACTTCAAAAGTTGAGCACATTGACTCTCTTTCCTTTTGCGGCGTTCTTCATCCTTGGAATTCAGTATTCACCACTAGCTTTAATATTCCTCTCCCTTCACTGACCATCCTAGTGAAGTAGCTTTCAACTTCTCTATCCTCCATGACCTAGTCCTACATCAACTTCTCGCATTCCCGATCGCTTTAGAAGTATACCTAATATTCTTGCTCTTTTTTTTTACTTTTAATTATTCGGCTTTTGCTGTTACCCTATCTTCTCCGTTAGACTCTTGCGATCAGTCTCACATCTGTACCTTACCTACTGAAGTGCCGTGCCCATGCAGAAATTGGCGACCACGGAATGCCACACCCTTCTATCTTTTGTCATTTCCTTCTATCTTTTGTCATTTGTATCATATATGTAGCGCTTCTTCCACCTCTTTTAGTTCTTCATATTCCATCCGTACAGTTCTTCCTGTATCTGCCTTCTAATCTGCTACCTCGGATTATTCTTACTATTATATGTGATGAGTGTACGATATTTACAGCTCATTAATGTCATTCATCTACAAAATATCTTGGAGGAACTTCACTTCACAGTCAAAAGTGATGAGTGAAACAAAGAAAAATTGTTTGCGAGGCGTTTTTTTTTTTCACTATCACACATGGCCATCGCTTAACAGTGTTATGCATAATGAAACGTATGTAATAGCTGTAATCCAAGTTGAGGAAATTAATTACATTCATTCAAGCGTCAAATTTGATTTATGGAAACCAGCTTATTTTGCTATTGATCAAAAGTAGCTGTAAGTGTGTGTGGAGGGAAGGGAGGCTTATATTCCCTCATCAAATTCGGTTAGCACGAAGCAGGTGGCCGGTCATCGTACCTTAACTGAGGTTGGTTTGTTGGTAAGACGGTTAGTATTAAATCTTATTTTATTAGATGTTTTTTCTTTATTTTTTTTACGACAGTACTGGGTGAAGAAGGCCTTCATGCAGTGTGAAATATTCTGGATGGAGATACCCATTCCACGGCATCGCTGGACATATGTTGTGAGGTAAACCAGTTAATTTGTGTGAATGATTGGTGTAAGAATGCTTGCAGATGATACGAAGTGTCTTGTGTAAATGTGAGTGAAAAATCTTTTGAGTTCGAAAGTTATATTTTGGCAAATAGTTTTTTTTTTTTTCTCTCTCTCTCTCTCCATATGAAGTAATTACGATCTGTCACAACTGCGCTGAAAGAATCTAACAAATCTGGCAAATCTAGGGTCGCAGTATAGTCATACACTTCGTTGCCCAACAAAAAAACAAGAGAGTGTCGCGCAACAAGTGTTCTCACCATTGTAATTTAAAGCACCGTTATTTCCTACGACTCTTCCGGATTGTGCATCTCTAAAATTTTCTTTCAACTTCCATATCCCAGCATAAAGAAAATATACATTAAACTCTTAATGGCAGTCGTTGTAGGTTAAGATTCTTTCGTAATTTATGTTAACTGCGACTGAATTATCATATAAAGTCTTAAATTCTTTAATGTACTCGTATGCGTATGAAGTGTAAAATGACAATTATTCAAATCAGTGTGTTTATTCATGAGATAACGTTCACGAACAAATTCAGTCGTACTTTGTTTCCGAACTAAACTTAATTACATCTTTTCGAAACTTGTTTCTCTGGCCCTACTCGTCAGGAGCTGAGCTAGTTACTCTGGTGGAGTGACATTGTCTTAACATTTCTCTCGAGGCTTTCATCTCATGGTAATAAAGTTTTAAGATGAATATCAAAATTGTGTTCAAGTTGAAAAGATTAGATTGCCGGCACTACTTTAAGGATACCACCTCCCTCCGTGGTAGAAAAGATTTACAAACTTGTATAAACCCGAGGAAGTGGTGTCTCTTGAGAGTGTGGCTGCTACACTGGTTAAATGTATGAGCTCCTCGCCAAGGTATGCGATATTAAACTGCCACAGGACGCACTCGGCTGTAAACACGCCTATGCCTAGATAAAACCTTAGCTCGCGCTGAATTGCCTTTCTCCTGGCGCCACAATCTTGGAGTTTTAATCTCTCATCCTGAACGATTCCCGCCCCACAACAGGGACTGGCACAAAGGGTTAACGAAGGTTTGTGCGGCGTCAAAATTAAAGTGATTCGCACCAGCTCCTCAAAATAGTTCAGTTATGGTGTGAATAGATGACGAAAATTGGTTGATTGAAGGAGGAAGCTCTCGGGCGGGACAAGTTTGCGCTGATTGAATAATTGTGAACCATTATTCAATCTGGAAAATCACCAAGAAAACATTTTTTTCTGTCAGAAGGGCTGTTTTATTCTCTGTGTAAACTGCGTGTGTCGGCGTGGTCTGTTTGGCGTCAAACACTCCTTTTAAACTAGATTTTTTCCCGGTTTCAATCTAAAAAACTATTACACTTCTAGTAATTTTAGCGGTCCTTGATATCGGTCTTCTCTTGTGTATTTCACCTGTTATATTTGCTTAACTAAAACATAATAAAACTATAAAAAAAGTGATGGGAATATCTTTCCTGACTGCCAAAACCGCAATGTTCACTTAGTATTCTCAATTACACTGTAGAAGAAACAGAAAAAAAATCCATAATCATTTTTAAGAAGTGACTCATAAAACTGTCCCGATATTCACAGGGTTAATGTACGAAATGTTGGTTACTCGATGTCTGTCCATTATTATTACTCGGCGAATGGTGGGGAAAAAACATCAGTGAATGGCGTACTACACTAAAGAGGGCTGTGGTGTTTGATGTGCTTTGAAGATTTATTTTTAGATCCAAACATCTGAGATCAAGGTGCTCTTACTTCCTTAGGTGGTTTATTGATAGAAATGGAGAGAGAGAGAGAGAGAGAGAGAGAGAGAGAGAGAGAGAGAGAGAGAGAGAGAGAGGGAGGGAGGGGAGACTTAGCCATATGGAATTTCACTCGTTTTACATTCAATTCCAGTAAGGGCCAAGAAGTGGCACTAAAAATCATGGAAAAGAGGAAAATCTTGTTCCTTTTAGCACATTAGAAGCAACCACAGCCACTGACTCCTGATGTGATGGACGAGAGAGAGAGAGAGAGAGAGAGAGAGAGAGAGAGAGAGAGAGTTGTTCTTTACCTGTGTGTGGCAGCTGTTACAGTAAATATATATTAGTTATAAAATTTTTCTTTATCATGAGAAAAATGAGTAGATATGAATAAATCTGCGGAAGTATCACTACTATTGTCATATACGCATCAACAACAGGTGGCCGATTTCACGCAGCCAGTAGTGTCTCAGAGCATGAAAGAAAGAACCAAAGTGGGTTTTTAGATGCAAACTTTGAACTAATTTGCTGAAAGATAGACAAAGTTTGTGCAATTATCAGTTGCTTGAGAAGCTGAGGGAAAAATCAGTTTTAAAATTCAAAATCCTAGAATTTAATTCTTCTGAACATTATAAATCAACAAGACTTTTAACATTTGCTTGCCTACTTGCGCTCAAATTTGTGAAAAAAATTTTGCTAAATTGATTGTGAAAGTAAATCCTTAGGTATTCAAATTGATAAAGTGGAATATATTGTCATTAGATAAAAGTAGCTGGCCTCGCTTCTCCATCATGATATGGAGGTGCACTGATATTTTAATTTAATGTGTATAATGATTTAAAAAAAAAAGCTTTTGCTAAAGGCTGACTCGGTTTTGCGACAACAAACAAAACAAAAATCACTGACAGGTTTTTACCGCATGGCAACGAACCTGAAAATTAAAGCATAGCTTGTCAGTATAAATTTGTCATATTTTTCTGATAGAAAATAATGTTACGAATAGACTGTAAATAAGACATGATATCAATATCAAGAGCTGTCAGATCATTAATTGCGTACAAAAACTGTAAATGTGAAACTACAAAATTTTGTATACTGTAGGGATGAGAACTATAGCTTAAAAGTCTGTTATGGTTTATGAAAATTATAGAAATTAATTGAAATAATTAAAACATTTATGACTGTATTCGGTCTATATCAGTTTTCATTGGGCATAGTAAAGATTTTGTCATTTTAAGAAAAACTGCCAAAATAACTTTTATTGTCACCCATTTTCCACCAGAAACGAAGGATTATTTGGATACTGTGATGCCAGAACCAGTTTTTTTTTTTCCCATTATGTAGCACCTTTATGGAGATTTCAGAGAGACAAGAGTTCACTACTCCCATTTTAGTCGAATATTTTGAAAGTTATGATATATAGAATTAACATATGTAAATAATTCCATTTAAATCATGAGCTAGATATTTCAGCTGCAGTGACTGGCATTCCCTGACCTGTTTTTTTACGTAATTTAAGAAGTACTTCACACAATGCAGTACACCACCTTGACTTCCTTATTCTCATCAGTAGTCTTGTATCTGTTTGCATCTCTACCTAAGAACAACATTTATTCCATACCTGCATTCTTGACACCGTAAGAAACACACGATCTACATAAGATCCTGTCGCACCTTCCAAAGACCTTGTGTCTAACTTTCAATAACACTTTGGATCACAGACTACGCACTGACCTTGACATCACATCTTTAAAACACTTCACGAGCTCCTGCCGACGCTTCACACTCATCAAAGACTTCCTGTATGACTCTCCTTGACTGTGGGTTTCCTCTCTCACCCTTCACCCTTCACCCTTTCACTTAGAAATACCCCTTCACCCTTCACTTCTTTTTCTGCTCATCTCTTCCTGCACGTCCCTCTGCCATGTCCTTCATCCGCAGGTCCTTGCCTTGCCCACACAGCCTTGCATTTAGTTATTTTGAATCTGCGTTTTATATACTGGCCATTCATTTCTCCAAAGTGCGAATGTGTAGAGATTGTTTTTACAGAAACATTCATTATGGAAATTTTCAATGTTTCACTGTTTGATCTGCTGCAGACGGTACCCTACGGAACGAGCACAGAGTTCATTATTTGTGTGTGTGTGTGTGTGTGTGTGTGTGTGTGTGTGTGTGTGTGTGTGTGTGTGTGTGTGTGTGTGTGCGTGCGTGCGCGTGCGTGCGCGCGTGTGTACGCTTGTGTAGGTAGAGAGATTAGGGGGGAGAATAAAAAAATGATAAATAACGCAAGAAAAGTGGTTGCCTGGTATTAAGGCCCTAATATTCAGCTTGTCTCGCGTCGCTGGTGGTGGCTAATTGTAATTATAAGAGGCCATTTATCATGTCTGCTTGAGGAGCTGGGTTTTCATAATGTGGCATTATCAGTGGGGCTCTACGGGTTGTGCCGGGCGAGGCCAGTCATTAGTCACGCACGGTGAAAGGGAGACGCGCGCCGCTCCCACTCCCCGCCCGCCTAAGACGACCCCACAAACTTCCTGTGATAAGTCCTTTGGCAGCTAAACGGCCGCATAACGTCATCTGGGGATTTAATTAAACTTGCTTTATCTTGGGGATGTGGAATTACTGTCTCGAGGGAAACTTCTCCTTGTATGTGTTCAGGTCGCGAACGCTTCCCGCCTTCCAACACTCCCTTCCTATCCCTTCTCTCTCCAGCCGCCCTGCCCCGCCCCGTCTTGCCAGACCAGAAACTCAAGATGTTACGGTTGACTGGATAGACCCGGTAGAAGATGTTTTTCTTCCTTCTTCCTTTCGTCTTCCTTCTCCCTTACCCACATTCTCATCTTCCTTCCTTCCCCTTCTTTACCCTTTCTTCACATCTATTCCTCTCGTCTTTTCTTTTTCTTCTCGTCTTTCTCCTCTTCTCCGTATATCTCATCCTCTTTTTCCCTATTCTCCTCTTCCTCTTTTTTTTCCTTTTTTACTTCCTCCTCCCTTCTATCTTTCATCCTACCTCTTTCTGCTCTCTTTCCTCTCATCTCCCTCCTACTCTTTCATCCTTTCCTCTCTTTCCCCTCTCTTGTTCTCTCCTTTTTTCAAAACTAAAATCTTCGTAACCATTTTCATTTATATTGGGTTTGCTTACTCTGCGCTACTATTTCTTGCGTGCATATATGTTTCTTTACTTGTCTGTAATCTTAATTTTTATTTTGTCATATATATCTTTTTCATCTTGTTTTTTTGTCATCTTATTCTTTTCTTTAGCCCTTATTTCCTCTTCCTCTTCTTCCTCCGTCCATGTTCCATCTTAAGACGTCAGCAGCTATACCTCGTCACTCCTCTTCTCATTGTCGGCTGGAGCAACAGAGCCACAAAAATTTTTTCCTCCAGTCACTCGCCAGACCGTTCAATTATTTTCGTCCAGTTCCTCCTCTTGGCTTTTTTCCCTCAATGTTTTTACAAGTGTAGAAGGCTGGCCAAGGGCTACAAAAAAATAAACAAAAAGCTCACTAATTGCCGCTCCCGAAAGAGTGCCCAAGGAAATTGTTCCAGCTGAGTTGGCCGATTTAGTTCCTATAGTAACTATTTTCCTCTAATGAAGTAATCCAAGACAAAAGACGATGGAAAGAAACAGTATTAAGTATCAGGAGAGGTAGGAAACATTATCATTATGAAGTGGCCTTGGAAAATCAGTGTATGCTGTTGAGTCTTGTTATTGATGCATTTGGGGAGCTGAGCTATGACTGAGCTCTTGCCGTGTAGTACAGTTTCCTAATAGATCCCTTTCCAGCAGGGCCGACGGAGCCATTATTGTGAATGATATGTGTAGGACTATCTGGTACGTTATCTAGAAAAACACCTCGTTCCGGCCTAGTATATAGATAGATGGACATGTATTCCCCCCACACACACACACAGTCATGTTTAATTCTAGCTTGAGTACCACTTTAGCCAACACATTTTCCCTGTTTTGCTGGGTGATATATTAATTCTTGGAAAAAAAAAGCGATTTAGGATGTAATAATGGCGCATAAATCACTCCCGAGCTGCCCGGGAGGTGGTCGGTGTCGGGGGAAATAAAGCTTCCAGAAAAAAAGGGAGACAGAAAGGAGTTTTTAGGAGAAAGATACAAGTGGTGAAAGTGTTAATGGAAAGTGTTGATGACGTGTAGGCCTTTTATCACGTGACATTATTGCAGCCCCACGGTGAGTCCTTTGCGTGTAGTTGGTAGGGGAGATTGTCAACATAATTCGAGTAGTTTCCCAAAAAAATAAATTTTTGCGTGATCGCTACACAGCGAACGCTGAGGAAGTATAAATATCTTGTGTTGTATATTACTGACTGTGGAACATTACTCATGACTGAGAAGAATATTTCATTGATGAAAATGACGATACGCTTTAAGCACGTGATAAAGAAATGTGTTTTCCATAAAGTTGTGTCGACCTTCCATAAATCATGAAAATTCATAATAGGCGAGTAAACGGTTTCATGTTGTACATATATTGAGTGTTTGCTAAAAGCAGGACGACGAATTGATAAATGAATAAAGAAAATCTAATAACATCGATACACAAAATCGCCCTGACCGGCGAATGAATTTTTCAAACGGTCGTGCCCGAGGCTTATATTCAGACGACGATGAAGAATTGTTCAGCGTCGCTCCAGGTATTAAAAGCTTGTCGCGGAGTCCCTCTGGTGGACGCTTCTTTCCTAATATATTGTCAGCGCTACGAGCTTTTGTCTCGCGAGAATAAAAAGCTTCGTTTGCTTGAGAATACGAAGAGTAACATTTTATTTTATACTCTCAAGTTTAGTGAAGTAAATGTGATATTTTGAGGCAAGTCTAGCTTTTGAAAACTTTCTGATTTCACATTGTGAATGAGAGGAAATTAGATGATACACTTCACATGAGAGGGTGGAACGTTTGTGTTCGAATTCTAGCATTACACCCTCGTCCACTTCCACCGCCACAACCACCAAAGCCCTACAATCACAAGTACGTACTGTCATACTGGAAACGTTATTTCCACCACCACCACTACCGGCACCTTTCAGATTGGAGAACGTTTTCTGCACTACCACCACTATCAAACTAGAGATACAAATTTCATCACCACCACCACAGCCACAATCATATACTGGATATCTAATTTTCACTACCACACTATCATACTGGGGATATAATTTTTACCAAAACCACCAATACCACTCACTACCACCACCACATTCGTGCCCTACCTTCATCTGCCAGAGTTCACATGACTCCAAGCCTGTCTTGACATTCTCCCCCCGTGTCCAACACCGCGGCCCCACTTCCCTATCCGGCAACAGCCCTCATCTACAATGGTAATTGGATCTTGTGATCTTCCCTCGTTTCCTGAGCATCTCGCCAACTACTCGATGCCCATGTTGTTAGGGGCGGTGCGGTCTTCTCGTCAAGCGATGGTTTGAGACTGCACAGAACTCATACTTGACTCGCATTCAGTGTGCGTAAATGTAAGAAATTGCACTCTAGTTAATCTCAGTGAAATGACATCTTAAAAACATCCTTTAAAGTTTAATTTATAATACTTTACATGAATTATTATATTTGGAGGGATTTTAAGTCACAGAAATTTCTTGCATAAGGAGTCACTTATCAAAGGACTTGTTTGCCAGTCTGTACACGGGCCGATCTATCTTAAGGATCATCTGACCTCAGCCTCTAATGACCTGAATACCATCCACCCCAATATCGAGTGATTGGTCTCCAATTCAGACCATATGAAGCATATTTTTTTTCGCTAATATGTCCTAACCAAACATTTGGACCTAAGACACAGCTTGTTTGATACCGTGCCGTAATCCATGACACCAACAAGCCAATTTCTTTAATGAGTTTAATGTTGGTTTTCAAAGGCAAGTTGGCAAGACTCAAGAAGACATTTGGAGAGGGAAGAATTTGTGTGACCTAGTTATAACATATTTTACTCAACCACCTCTTTCTCTAATAAGTCTGCCCTATTATACCTACATTTCCGTCTCTCTCTCTCTCTCTCTCTCTCTCTCTCTCTCTCTCTCTCTCTCTCTCTCTCTCTCTCTCTCTCTCTCTCTCTCTCTCTCTCTCTCTCTCTCTCTCTCTCTCTCTCTCTCTCTCTCTCTCTCTCTCTCTCTCTCTCTCTCTCTCTCTCTCTCTCTCTCTCTCTCTCTCTCTCTCTCTCTCTCTCTCTCTCTCTCTCTCGTGCTAAGGATACAAAGCAATACATATTCTAATTGTCTATAATGACAGAAAATCTGAAAGTATTGTTGGAATGTTTATACAAAAGATCGTGTCATATCAGTTTTACCTAGCTTGACCGTTACATGCACGGTGCTGGTGGATGAGAAAGTTAATGTGATAACTCAAGGGCATGTTTTCGTACAATATGTACAGTCATAAGCTAAAAAGATAGGAATGCTTCTTTGTTGTCGATCATTGACTCAGTGCTACGATATTATGTGTGGCTGCAAGGAAGTAATCATGTTGCAAAGCGTTATTAGGAAAGCAAGGTTGGAAGGAGTGAGAGGTGGAGTGTAACACGTTATGAGTCCCAGTCGGAATTTAGTAGTAGTAGTAGTAGTAGTAGTAGTAATAGTAGTAGTGGTGGTTGTTGTTGTTGTAATACAGATGAAGTTGTTTTGGTATTAGGAAAAACAGCACACTTTGCCTTTCATTAGCATTATTGAAAACATCACAATAATATATAAGCGTGTAGCAGTACCCAATATCTCGGCAAGGATTTCACCCAAAGTATTCATAAATGTTCCTCCAGTTTGTACTCCCTTTATTTGGCAGGTCTTCTGTTGTTAAAGAGCCAAGTCTCAATAATATAAAGAAGCGGATCTTCACTATACATTTTGGCACTATACGCTCCTTAAGGGCACACATATCATCTCATTAAATGACAGTTTTTTTTCTTTTCCTCCCATGAGTTTTCCTTAAAAGTGAGTAGCAGTTGATTGTATTTTATTTTTTTGTCGTTTTGGCTTTCATGATAAAAAAAAAAAAAAACTTATGTGAATTTGATGCTTAAATAGAAAAAAAATAGTGGCAGTGCGCTTTCGTCGAAAGATTTCCTAAATATCACCGAATTCAAAGGAATAAAACAGAAGATGTGTTATATGGTAAAATGTGCTGTATAGTTTTGTTTGGTAAAAAGCTGTCACATAAATATTATTATTTCTCAAGTGTAGACCTTCATTACTTCGCCCTTTATAGCTTTCTCAGAAAGAAAAATTCATCAAGTCAATCTGAACAGGGCAATATAGCAGGCAGCATCAGGTAGAAACTCGATCAGTGCGCTCCACTGACGAGGGAATGACTCCTCAAATAGAAATGGCTCAGGTATAAAAGACTGCTTTTCACCTCCTTCCAGAATTTCTTAAACGATATACTCAGTGATTCCACATTTTATGGGATGGTCTTAGTGATTGTTTTAGGCTACACAGGATAATTCATTCGTCACGTAAGATGCTCAGTTATTTTTTTTTCTACTTATACAGATTGCTTTGAATCTTTAGCCAGGAAACTGCTTATAAAATGAATATTAATAGCCCTTCTGAGGCCCCTGGAAAGTGTCAGGCACTAATTATCTGAAATTATTGATTACAAATGGCATTTAAGATCTATGTAAGATACAAACTTATCACAACACACACACACACACACACACACACACACACACACACACACACACACACACACACACACACACACACACACACACACACACACACACACACACACACACATCCCACACGCACGCACACGCACGCACACACATCGCATCGCATCGCATCGCATCGCATCATCACATCACATCACATCACATCACCCACACACATCACATGACATCACATCACATCACCCATACACATCACATCACATCACATCACATCACACACATCACATGACATCACATCACATCACCCACACATCACATCACATCACATCACATCACCCACATCACATCACATCACATCACATCACCCACACACATCATCACATCACATCACATGACCACACACATCATCACATCACATCACATCACACACACACATCATCACATCACACACGCAAGCACACACACATTCACGGACACACACACACACACACACACACACACACACACACACACACACACACACACACACACCATCACATCACATCACATCACACACACACACACCACCACCACACCCCACCCACCCCACCCACCCACATCCTTACTCACACATCCTCACTCACACATCCTCACTCACACATCCTCACTCACACACCTCACTCACACACACACACACACACACACACACACACACACACACACACACACACACACACACACACACACACACACACACACACACACACACACACACACACACACACACACATTCTCTCTCTCTCTCTCTCTCTCTCTCTCTCTCTCTCTCTCTCAAGCTGCAACTTCCAGAAGATAGTTTATAACCACATTTTATTTCCTGTGTTTTCCTTTATCATCCCTTCAAAGTTTTGATTATTTTATAAACGTAACGTTCGGCAACCGTGACGTTGTAGTCTGGGAGTTATTGATTTTCGCTACATTCTTTAAGTAGATTCCTTTTCCTGAACAAAGTTACTCAGTCGCTTTATCTCAGTATTGAAACGACAAGACAAAAGTGTTCATTTTCTGTTTTGTTGTGGTTTGGCAGTGATATCAATAGGCCGAAGTCAGTGATGTTAAAGCTGTATCACATAGTAAGCCTTTTGAATTATAAGACTCCTTTTTTTTTCTCCTTTTGTTCTATTTCCGTTAGTTTTTGCCCTTGCTCCATTTCTGCTAGTAGGGTACCGGGCTCCCTTCTCATCAGGACATCAATTGACGTTTGATATTTTTTGACAAACTTATCAACGAAGGCTTGAAACCCTTCAGTCACCAGCACCCTCTAACTCGCGCAAAGCATATATATATATATATATATATATATATATATATATATATATATATATATATATATATATATATATATATATATATATATATATATATATATATATATATATATATATATATATATATATATATATATATATATATATATATATATATATATATATATATATATATATATATATATATATATATATATATATATATATATATATATATATATTTTTTTTTTTTTTTTTTATATATATTTTTTATTTACTGTATTGATATATGTGGCAAGGGTACTTTATTCTTTATAGGTTTTTGATTGTTTTTTAGGATACGAAACATACGCGTCACCCTCTTTATGCTTGATGAAAATAAAAATTTGTTGAGCGTAACTAGCATATATAGATGTAGACATTAAAAAAATCAAGTATCTACATCGAGAGAGAGAAAAGTGAGAATAAATAAGAGGGTAAGAAATAGGAAATAGAGAAAGAGGAGGATCAGGACCGCGCCTCCAGAACTCCTGAAAGCAGAGACGAGATTGCCTTCAAACTTCCCTTGGCACCTCAACAGACGTTCTTTCTCGATTTCGCCAGATCCGTCAAGAAGTTGGGCCTCGCCTAAATGCAGGTTGACCCCATTCATGAAAACTTGGCGGAGACTTGGACGAGGGGATGGAACTGAACTTTTTTTTCTATTTTTGAGTTTTTTCCTTGTTTGTATCTATATATCTATCTGTCTATCTATCTATCTATCTATCTTTATATATATATATATATATATATATATATATATATATATATATATATATATATATATATATATATATATATTATGGGTGACAAAGGGTAATTTACGTGTAGAGATAATGTCAGCTCGATGAATCGTTAACTATTATTTTGTCGTGTTTCCCATTTATATGTGATGAGTATTTTCTTCGTTTTAATTCAAATAGATCGGCGTAAAATTATTATGAACTTAGAGTCTCTCGCTATCCTCATTGATCTGTAACCTGTGAATGCCATTATGCCCGGCTCGAGTTCTGAGGATCATTGAAGTTGTTCACAGTTGTGTCAAATGGAAACGAATATCTCGAGAAGTTATAATGAATTCGCGGTCGGAGAAACCTAACAACAAGGGGGATCCAACTTAACTCGGACCATATGCGGTGACTATGAATATGGTCGCGCTTAATTTCATGACGTCACCGCCTTCTGTGGAGGAAGCATTTGTTTGGGAAATGGAAGATGGGATCGTTGGTGAAAGGATAACTGAGTTCTAAATGTTTGAAAGGATGTACACTTAAAAGTAAAAGGTGGAAAAAATGTGGAGGGTTGGAATAGTGCTGTACAATGTTGTCAGGACGTGAAACATAGATCATGTTTATTAAAAGTGCCAGAGGAAGGAAGTTGTCTCTGAGGCAGTGCTCTGTCGAGGTGCACTAGTTGAAGGTTGTCAAAGACAAGGCCAGGTACGCTTTAATATGCCTTCTATTATGCTGTTATTCTCGCCAAGAGGAAGACAAATGGCGCAATGTATCCATCAGATTAGCAAGATTGAAAGGACGGATAGCACTGAACAAGCAAACACACACACACACACACACACACACACACACACACACACACACACACACACACACACACACACACACACACACACACACCGGGTAGTGTAGTGGTTAGCACGCTCGACTCAATCGAGAGGGCCGGGTTCGAGTCCCGGTAAGCGGCGAGGCAAATGGGCAAGCCTCTTAATGTGTGGCCCCTGTTCACCTAGTAGTAAATAGGTACGGGATGTAACTCGAGGGGTTGTGGCCTCGCTTTCCCGGTTTGTGTTGTGTGTTGATGTGGTCTCAGTCCTACCCGAAGATCGGTCCATGAGCTCTGAGCTCGCTCCGTAATGGGGAAGACTGGCTGGATGACCACCAGGCGACCAAGGTGAGTTACACACACACACACACACACACACACACACACACACACACACACACACACACACACACACACACACACACACACACACACACACATGCACACATGCACGCACGCACGCGCGCACACACACACACACACACACACACACACACACACACACACACACACACACACACACACAGGCCCGGTAGCTCAGTGGTTAGAGCGCTGGCTTCACAAGCCAGAGGACCGGGGTTTGATTCCTCGGCCGGGTTGAGATATTTGGGTGTGTCTCCTTTCACGTGTAGCCCCTGTTCACCTAGCAGTGAGTAGGTACGGGACGTAAATCGAAGAGTTGTGACCTTGTTGTCCCGGTGTGTGGTGTGTGCCTGGTCTCAGGCCTATCCGAAGATCGAAAATAATGAGCTCTGAGCTCGTTCCGTAGGGTATCGTCTGGCTGTCTCGTCAGAGACTGCAGCAGATCAAACAGTGAAACACACACACACACACACACACACACACACACACACACACACACACACACACACACACACACACACACGCGCGCATCTTTGTCTTTCAGCATCAAAGCGGTTGTCTTTTATATGAGGAGCCTTGTGGCTTTTTTCCCCTCGGAAGGAGACGTACAAGCCGGTATTAATAAGCACAACAAACCCTCAATGTTGGAAACAGTTCAAGAGAGAGTTTGAGCATCTGAGGGTTACGTTTCTTGGTGACTCGAATATTTACTGTTGAGCGGATGGAGATCAAAGAGTGTAGCATCAACGTGAACTGAAGAGGGATGTCTGGAATAAGTTTAATGAGCTACACGAGGAAACTGAAAGAGGCTGAGTCCAGACTGGCAAATTACACGGCAAGTGAGAGTGCAAATAAATTGAAAAGTGGAAAGCAAACAGCGTGTGTTAACTTTGGTAGATTTAGGTAAACAAGTATCAAGTTAGCATGCACACTATCTATCGAATATTTAGAGGAGATATGAATAATGATTTTGTGTATCATGTTATATCAATGAAGTCACGTAACGTTAAGATGAAATGTGTTTAAAACCTAAGATTCTTTAAAATCAATTCACTTATCCCTAGTACAAGGGTCACCAAACAACTCATTTCAGGATACAAATGGAAAGCAATACTAATTCATGTTCTTTTCGTGTGATTAATTGTAAGGAAATATGGAGCAAGTACGCATATTGCTAACTTTGAGGCAAGACAGGTAGAAACTCGTCCCGCATAGTTGGTGTACACTTGGTCAGGAATCCATTATGGAATCGATGATCAGGTAAGGGGTAACCAATTACACATGACACGCAATGATTTGAAATTATTGGCGGGAGGGAAAGTGTAGCGTTTTGGAAAAAAGGAGTTATAAGTGGTAATTATTTCCAGCTGCGTATATAAAAAAAAAAAAAACGAGAGGATGGGGACAAAATTGATACACCCGTTGTATGTTTAAACTGAGATATTGATGACTAAGAGGAATGTTATAAAACAATAAAACTGAGCGTCCTTGACTTCTTAAACTTCCGTCATGAGTGTTATAAAAGGGAGAGGAAAGAAAGACTGCAATAAGGAGGAATAAGGAGAGCTGGTACTGAATTTAAAACAAAGATTTATAATTTAGAGAATTATATAAAGTGATAAGGAAGAAACTTTTGCAAAAGGAAACGTTAAGGTAAACTCTAATAAAGGTAACAAATAAACAATGACTGAAGATAGAGGGTACACTTTACGCGTCTGTAAGAGCAGGGTATAGACGGATCTGAGGAGTTAACTCTAGTCCTCCCAGTAATAACTAAATCTTCGGGATTCTGCTTCCAGGTATGGGGTATTGTTATTTACCTGTTTGATATGTGCAGGAATTTATCATCTTTTTACCCACTTTTCAACCATTCATCCATGTCTCATTAGTTTCATAATTTAGGACTGCTGCTACCTTTATTTGTTTATCTTTCTTTATTCTGATTTATGTGAGGAACTTACGTGTGAGAGTATCACTCACTTGCCTCAATTGCCGGGCCGTTTAAGTTAAAGCAAACATTTGCTTTATGCGGCCACTGGGATCGTTAGTGGTCGTGTGAGCGGAAGCTCCTGCCAAAACATAACACATTTCACGCACCTACCGATATATTTACAACTACTGTGTTACGAGTTGGACTCGGATCTATCAGTCAGATAGAATTTCCGATGAAGGGTTGATATGGTGCGGATGTTGCTTTGTTAACTGGGAGACCTACTACTATTTTGTGGCTGCACTGCTCGTCCACGGTTATCTTCTAACTCGTGTCATATATATATATATATATATATATATATATATATATATATATATATATA
>NC_059273.1:965000-970000 GCF_017591435.1 Portunus trituberculatus
TAATTGTTTCATGAAGTCTCTCTCTCTCTCTCTCTCTCTCTCTCTCTCTCTCTCTCTCTCTCTCTCTCTCTCTCTCTCTCTCTCTCTCTCTCTCTCTCTCTCTCTCTCTCTCTCTCTCTCTCTCTCTCTCTCTCTCTCGGTCGGTCGGTCTCGGTCTGTCTGTCTGTCTGTCTATTTTATTAAGAAAAAAAAAAAAACGATAAAAAGCTCGTAAATCTACAAGTACGAGTATATTTTATTTTGAGAGTGGAATCTTTAGCATGAACCTTTTCAGAAATACGTGCAATGGAAGGTGGTTGAGTAGATTCTATAATGATCCCAGGACAAACACAAAAAGAAGGGGAATACAAAGGGAGTGGAGTCATTACTAGGGGATTAAGGTTCGTTAGTCAAGGAACTGGAAAAGGATGGAGGGGAGGCAGAGGGCAAAGATGGTGCAAGAATGAAAACGACCTGTGTGAAAGATATTACTGGAGAAAGACCGTGGCAGAATTGAGAGGAGAGGAGAGGGAGTCAGGAGGAAGAGCGGTCGGGAGAAAGAAATACACATGTGGACACCAAGGTATTGCGAAGGAAAAGTGGCCGAGGGAAGGAAAGAAATGTGTGAAGGGATGGTGGAAAGAAAGGATTAGAGGAAAAGAAAGATAGATAGTAGAATTAGAGAATAAAAGAGTGGTGTGTGAGAAGGTACCAGGCAGAGAATAAGTATGATACATGACTGGCACCATGAATCTTATACCAGCGGTCCAGTTCCATACGAAGGAGTAAAACGATTAATGGGTACTTAAGAAGGGACATTGCTTATGTTACGTAGTTTGCCTTGACAACTTCCATGGTAATGTGTATGAGAATATAGTAACAATGATACCGTCAATATTGTAAGTCTTGTTTTCTTCTCGTTCTGCCGCGGTTTTCCTTTCTTCTATTTGTTCTTCTCTTTTACTCGATATCTCGTGACAATACTTTTTTTTTGTGGAGTGTTGGCAACACACGTTGGTAACAGGGCTGTGAATTACAGGTAGCAGTGAGTCTAATTAAGCAGGCACGCAATCAGGCATGCACGCAGTTGTAAGGTTATTCACACACACACACACACACACACACACACACACACACACACACACACACACACACACACACACACACACACGTAGAACAATCCATATGTCATTTATTCATACGGTGTTAGTCTTCGTATGTCACTCCACAGCAACCAATTGTAAATAGTTGCAGTTTTGTGCTAAGCGTAATGGTGACGGCTGGCAAGCTTAAACTTCTTGACTTGATGAAAATCTGGAGCCATACGAATGTGAGGAGTGGTTGGTGGGGAGGGAAAGCAAAGTTTACTTATCATTGTTACCGTGACCTGTAAAGTACTACGCTGTAGCGCGTTGAGAATTTTATCTATTGATTATGTTTTCGGCAACGAAGTTGTCTGTAGCAATGTCTGGTTTTGGACTATGACAGCTCGAAAAAAAATCTTTTTTGGCTCTGTAACTGACGGGAGGCGCACAGAACAGCGTTGTCTTTCATGCAGTATTCAAACACATGTTACAGATTGCATGGAAATCGAGATTTGTGATGCTTTTGCAGAGAGAGAGAGAGAGAGAGAGAGAGAGAGAGAGAGAGTGTGTGTGAGTGTGTGTGTGTGTGTGTGTGTGTGTGTGTGTGTGTGTGTGTGTGTGTATGGATTGTACGCCATAAAGATGTTATGTTCTGACTGACACCACCTCATATCCAGAAACTCACACGTTCTGCAAGATTTATCCCTGAGTTGAAACACACATAGGCTCACATCAAGACCAACCCACTATTTAACCTTATTCAAACCTCGACCACTCCAATCCAGGCAGCTCAGACCCGCATCAGCTCCACCACAGGCCAGCACAAGACCCATAAGCCCGGATTTTGCCGAGATCCAAGCCTGCCTTTCTTTTGGCTGAGAGACAGATGGGAGCAAGGCAGCGAGTGAGGCAGATAATTGAAAAACTTTTCATTACGAATTGAACGACCTGGCTGAGGCTGGAAGACCGGCTGTTGCCTGTGTCGAACTTTTTCTTTTCTAAGGTCAGGTGAAGTCAGGTCGCTGCCGTTAAATTGTGCATTGTGTTTTTCTTTATAGTATCTATTCTTTTATTTCAATGTACGTTATATCAATCATCATTTTTCTTTCTTTTTGAGAAGAGACAGCAAAGAAGGACAAAGAAATGTGCAAATAGCAAAAAGGAGAAAAGGAGGGAAAAATAGCTACAATAAAAGTCTTGAGCCAGGAAGGTGAAATTAAAATGACATCATTCGCAGCCGTTCTTTTCTCCCAAGATGCTCCAATTAGGAGGTTCGCATCACACCACCTCCAGGTATCTCTTTTTTATCTTCTTCGCTTAACTTTCATTTATTTCCTTCTTTGTTCCCTTGTTGCAGGCTACACTCCTCCTCCAGAGGCTCGCAACCTACCAGCCTCATTAGGGCTACAGAATCATGGCTCAGGTTGAGCAAAAAATAATGATTAGCTTGTAAACTCATAGGAGCTATTGGTGGGAAGCTTGTATGGTGGCAGTAAATACCATTATCTTATTAAGAATATAGATTGAATAAGCTTTGAACTATCATTATTCTTTATATACACTTTTTTTTCTAAACTTATAAATACTTGTCCCTTCTCTCTAAACTTATAAATACTTTTCCCTTCTCTATGCGGAGTACAAATTTCGTAGTCCTCCATATCACCGATTCTGCATCGCACATGGACTTAGTTGCACACACATTCACGCATATAACCTTGATCCTGCCTCACATCCCGCTCCCTTTCATACAGTACATCCCGTTTCTTTTCCTCTTAAACCCAGGTGTCTAGGAACAAAAGATTAATCCAGCGTCCATGTGTCCTGTCTCCCATCAACCCCTCTGGCCCCGTCTAAATCTTTTCCCTCGTTAACTTGGAGCCCTCCTGCTGTACTTATCGGTGCCATCAGCTGCATAGAACAGAGAAAGCCATTAACGACCCTCATCTGTGAAATAATGATCACCATAAAGCAACCGCAGGCAATGAAGTGAAAAATTATTCGATGTTACACGTTTTTCGGTAATGTTACAAATATTGCAACTTGACTGTCCCCCTATGACGAGATATCCAGAGCGTAACCATGTAGTTACTAAATTAGATTATTAAATAAGAAAAGTAAATAAGTAACAAGACAGTGATGCGGTCCAGGCAACGGAGTATTTACTGTGGTGAACATTAATAGTCTATATAGTATAGTGCGGTAGGACTTTGATGCCGCGCACTCCTTTTCGTATATCATGAAGCTTACCTTGATCTCAGTATTAAGAGCGCTCTCGTTTCATTTGAAGGATTTCGTAAGAGAAGGAAGGGCCGTGTTATGATATGCTCGCGACCTCCAGTGGAGTCTAGTACACTACAATACTTTTTCTTCGCTCCGCTCGGTAATACTCCCTTTTGTGGGTTTCCCGGTACACACTTATCTTCATTATTATAGTTTCCTTGATAGCCACTTTTCTGTGCCAAGACCATAGCAAAGATCTTAGTGTCGAGCTAATGCAAAGCTGTTAATATTGGTTATTCAGAAGTTCTCAGAATTACAGAGATAACATGGATTTGTCTTTAATAGTTTAAACACTTCTTACCGTATCATTTATGAGAACCTTAAAACAACTAACAATATCATTTGGTAGCAATAAATAAATTCCTATAAAGTACATTTCTCCACCAGAACGAAGCGAGGAACCTGATCGACCTACATGCAGAATTCTACTGACGCCATATCGACCTACATGCAGAATTCTACTGGCGCCATAATTATTCTCAACGATTGTTTACCTTTTACCGTAGGCGAGTGGCAGATAACTTAGCGGCTGGGTTACTGTGTGGCAAATTATTTAACTTTTCCTTTAGAGTGGGATAACAATGTGAATAAAAGTGTATGTCAGATTTTCAGAGAGGAGGTGAATGAAAGTGTATGTAGTGATGAAAGAGGGTGAGCAACAATGAGTAGGGAAAGGGGGATAAGATGTGTGTGGGCCGGAAAGTAGGGGAGGGAAATGGCGTGGAGAGTGAGTGGGTGAAGTAGTGTGTGAATGATGAAACCATGATTGGAAGATGGAATCGGGGTGAGTGAACGCTGCCCTAGTTTTGCACGTCAACATATTTTGCCGACTTATTTGTTCGTTTAGTTTTAGTACGAAAAAATGGTAATAGTCTTTGGGCAAGGGAAGAGAGAGAGAGAGAGAGAGAGAGAGAGAGAGAGAGAGAGAGAGAGAGAGAGAGAGAGAGAGAGAGAGAGAGAGAGAGAACATTGAACATTTATTATAGCTCATGTTATACAAATGTGACATATATGTATAAAAATAGAACATTTGGCAATAACTTAATTGCGGCTACAGCGAGAGGGAGAGCCAGAGCGTCAATGAATTAATACTTTAAAGATGGAGAACTACGCCCTCGGTGTGGGTGAAGCAGGCTGACGTATTGACATTTTCAGGGTCAACAACATTTCCGATCTTGCAGATGACAGCAGCGGATCTTCACCCACGCCGTCACACCTCATCACTTCCCGTGCCGGTGCTGCAACTTTAAGGATATCTAGGCATTGCTGGTGATGTATTGGTCTGGTCCAGATATTGATGCACTGTGGGACGAATTCAAGAGAAAGTGAATGAACAGCAACATTTGGCTGAGGGAATAATGGCGAGACAGAATGAATAATGAGGGCAATATTCATTCATGTTGGGTGTGTAGTGATAAAACGATATTCTCAAAACTTATTACACGATCTATGTTCATTTGTACGTGTTAATAATAGTCTGCAGTAGGAATCATGAGCATGAATATTAGCTAACACAAGTGACAAACATTATTAACGTGACGCGTGCGAAGATGAGGGAGTGAGGTTTTCAAGGATATTAAAATACTAACCCTGGTATGATAAACCCTTTTAATAGTCAGCGAAGAATACTACACAACATTAATACGTCCAATATCT
>NC_059273.1:977500-992500 GCF_017591435.1 Portunus trituberculatus
TAACTCACAAGCACACAGGTTGGCTACGTAGCATTACTAATTGCACATATACATGAATAGGGAAAGCATTCACATCAGATCACGCAAGACTGAAATCATACACACTTTCATACTTTTATTTACATACATGATATTGTCGAAATATTTATAGTGCAAAATGAATATATACACATAAATCACAACTCTGATTAAATTAGTCTCAGTCAGGTAAATCATCAGTCTATCGACCACATCTGGGTGTTGGTCACCCAGGAGGGTAGTCTGTGTTAGCAGGAGGCCGCAATCCACTCTCCTTACGATAAAGTACACAGTCTTATGCATTTTACTTATTCATTGATTTAATTTAACCACTCTTTGAAAACCAGTTTCTTCTCATTTCTTTCCTAAACTTGAATTTTTCAAGTTTAAACCCATTATTTTTGGTTCTGTCCGCGCTACTGATCCTAAGAACTACATTCATGTACTCTTTGTTAAAATCCTTATACCACTTAAATACTTATATCAGGTCTCCTCTTAACATGCGTCTCTCTAATCTCTCTATGGAATGCAAATATAGTTTTTATCAGTCTCTCTTCATAGGGAATATCCCTCATTCCTTGTATCTTTTTAGTCATCCTCCTTTGCACTGACTCCAACAGAGCTATGTCCTTCCTGAAATGTGGGGACCAGAATTGTACTGCATAGTCAAGATGTGGCCTGATCAGCGCCAAGTATAATTTTAGTATTACTTCAGGACTCCTGCTCTTAACACTTCTAAAAATGAGTCCTAATACTCTATTCGCCTTATTTCTGGCCTCAATACATTGCTTCCTTGTACCGAGATCGGAGCTAACTATGACTCCTAAATCTTTCTCATACTTGGAACTTCTTAGTGCCACGTTATCTACCGTGTACCTATTGCTTGTAAAAAAAAAATGGTTGATTTGCGTCAAAAACAAGTGGTATTTTAATTAAAAGCAAGCCGAAATCTACCAGAAAAAAATTGTTTCGTCCAGAAAGGGCAAGGTGGTGAAACTCTTAAGGTTTACCTTTTTATTTCCCATATGAATATTAATGCAGATTGAGCTGTTATAAATAGAATTTTGGTAATTAACTTTATATCTAAGAGCGCTAAACCACTTGAGCCAAACAGACATCATCATGAAATATAATTACAATGGGGAGTTTTCGGAACTAATCCACCAGATGTCACCGTTGCTACATGTCCTTTGCTGACATGAGCTAAATTATTGTTATATTGAATCCCAGGCGCATACAGATGCATAAAACATTGATTATTATGTTACTGTTTGCGTTCTGTATCTATTTTTAAATATCCTGTATGGAAAATTTGGGGAAAAGTTAGTCAAAGCAGAAATATTTTTTCTGATTATCTTCTAATACTGCTATTAATATCTTAAATACAGCATACTACAAGTCTAAAATCTATTGATTTGTACAATGAAAAAGGTAAAAGTGGCAAAACAATCGAGCAAAAAATTAACATATCACTGGACAGCTGTAGAGTGAGGAGTGAGAAATATGTGAAGCTTTCCTCCTCCTCAAGGCATTGTGGCGTGCACATTGCAGCAGGAATTAACTTTATGTCCCACAATGTTTGTAAGATAAACAAATGGACATCAACACTTTCGCCAGAATACTCGAGTTGCCTATTCTTAATTAGAATTGTTATTTCCATATACTAGTAAGTCAGATCGACTTTTAAGTGACACAGGATGGATGGATTTGATGTTAGGTGTGCGTGCGTGTGTGCGTGTGCGTGTGTGCCTGTGTGCGTGCGTGCGTGTGCGTGCGTGCATGCGAGTGTGTGTGTGTGTGTGTGTGTGTGTGTGTGTGTGTGTGTGTGTGTGTGTGTGCGCGCGCGTGATTGTGTGTGCGTGTGTGTGTCTGTGCGTGTGTCTGCGCGTGTGCGTGTGTCTGCGCGTGTGCTTGTGTGCGTGCGTGTGCGTATGCTTGTGTGCGTGCGTGTGCGTATGCTTGTGTGCGTACGTTTGCGTGCGTGTGCGTGTGCGTATGCTTGTGTGCGTGTGTGTGTGTGTGTGTGTGTGTGTGTGTGTGTGTGTGTGTGTGTGTGTGTGTGTGTGTGTGTGTGTTTCACTTTAGCGTCACTTTCACCCCATGTTTTTATGCTTAGCAAGCAATAAATAGATTTTCTCAGAACACTGCAGTAAGCACTAACCTGCGGTACACTGGTTTCCATCTCCTGTTACTTCGTGACAGTTATGAGACTTTCGTCGATGCTTTGCATGGACCACAACAAAGAGTACCTGAAATACATTGTATTTTCAGTGTATTGTATACAACGAAGTTACGGTTGGGAATACTTTTCAATCGTGTTAAAAATCAGTGTATGCTAAATACAAAAACAAGATCAATATTTTTGGGAAAAGATTGTTTTAGGGTGGCAGAGAAGAAAACTGATTTACTGATAAAACATGGGATAAAATGGCAAGATAATTTTGGTCTGGTCATGCAAACAAAGCCGAATTTTAATAATACATATAGCTCATAAATGTGAATTGATATTTGCCTACCTTGCTGGTTTTTGACAAACTATCTCTATCCGTTGTGGATTATATAGTATATTTTATAGATATTTTCGTTTCTTTGTATCATAAGAATAATTACTAAAATTCCAAAATGTTTATAATCTTTGGTGTTCGTGAAGCGTTTGATTCTGGAACATTGGAACCTTGACTCCAGTTAAGCTTTCCTAGACATCTAAGGAAAAATCTCTAAAATATCTAAGGAAAATCTTAGTAACCAGGATTTTTTTTTTTTTTTTTTTGGCGGGCGGCTATAATCATCAAATTTCGCCAGTTTGCCACGTCCGCCAGAAAACTCGCATTGCATGTCCATAAGTTTGTTTGGGGGGGTGGAGAATAGAGAGATTACGGCATAATTGGAAAAAAAACACCGAACCGGCAAAACTAACCTGTATATAATAATAGAAGGGTACGATCATAGATATATTACTGAAGAACTGCTTGCCGGCGTATAGTCAACGAATATGAGAAAAAAAAAAAAAAAACATCCACACGGCGACACACTTGCACATGCAGGAACACACACACACACACACACACACACACACACACACACACACACACACCGCGTAGTGTAGTGATTAGCACATTTGGCTCACAACCGAGAAAGCTCGGGTTCGAATTCCGAGCGAGGCGAGGCAAATGGGTAAGCATCTTAATGTGCAGCCCTTGTTCTCCTAATAACAAGTAGATACGGGATGTAACTCGAGGGGTTGTGGCTTCACTTTCCCGGTGTGTGGAGTGTGTTGTGGTCTCAGTCCTACCCGAAGACCGGTCTATGACCTCTGGCCTCGCTCCGTAACGGGGAAGGTTGACTGGGTGACCAGCAGACGACCGTAGTGAATTAGACATACACACGCACGCACACGCGCGCGCGCACACACACACACACACACACACACACACACACACACACATGCTTGTTGACGTCCAACGTTTCACGTTTTGCAATAAGTACGGTAACTTACTTGAATCACCACCACTCTTTTGGGCGTCCCGTCCTGCATCCTAGGCAAAGCAAAGCAAGTATCACGACGACCGAGCCACACTGCAGGTAATAGAGACACTTTTTTTGTATATAGTACGCCACACACTACCCAAATAATTTCCTCCCTTTATAAATATTTCGTAATTGTATCAATACAACTCTAGAAATGAGAAAAGAACGCGAGCCTTATGTCGTGCATGGCTTTCACCGCTGCCACCCACGGAGTGACTACGCCAGTGGTGACTTTACCCTCTTATGATGAAGCTTCAAATTTTGGTTCACGAAACATTTACACTTTTCTACATACTATATTTGAAAAAAGAAACTGATATTGTCAACATATCACCGTCACATTACAACGATTACATCTTAGTCGTGTGTTTATCATATTTCATGTCAATACATCGATAACCAATGCATAACATTGGTTATAAGGTATACGAACTAGGAATGAATTATTCCAGAGCATAAACTCGGTTCGTTCTTTTCGTGACGTTGCCTCCTATTGGCTGAAATGGAGAAAACGAGAAGTTAGTTTTCAAAAGTCGCCAATGAATTAAAATCACTTAAATATAACATATTATTTACATAAGAGTCACACTAAGTGAGTATCATATGGCTAAATTAAGTTTAACGGTGACACAGAGTTCCTGTGTTTCCTCTTTTATCATTACAGCTCTGGCTGTTCATAACATCACACAGCAGCAAAAGACGACAATAGCTCCACATCTCTTTTTGATCATTTATGCAAGGCAATAAACATAATTCTTTTCGGGAAAAGAACTTACTAAGAGCTGTGTATCACCTAAACATAGCGAAGCAAAAGAAATTGAATGACCTAAGTACCACAATTTAATGGATCCATTTCATTTTTTTTTTTGTGTGTGTGTATGTCCTGATGCTGACTTGCATACAATGCCTTCCACTATCAGCAATGATATCATTGTCCCACTCATTAATGACTACCACCATGTATGGGAGCGGGAGTACCAACCTCAGATAACGTGTGCGTCGCTGAAACAAGCGATAACAGGACTTGTTTCTTTACTGCTTGTTTGTACGATATATTCTCTCTCTCTCTCTCTCTCTCTCTCTCTCTCTCTCTCTCTCTCTCCACACACACTTTCTATTAACTATAATTAAGAAATTGTAATATATCTTTTATAAACTTCCTCCACTAAAACATTAATGAAATTACATTCATATAGAAAAGATAAAAGTTAGCTTTTATCTACACAGTAATCTAACTCAAAAGCAAAGAGCGCTTCAAATGAAATATCCGTCATTATGAACGGTCTGAGTATTTTTATCTGTTTATCTTGACCATATATACTCCTGCTACTAAATGGATAGATATAGTAACGGCAGAGACGGTATATAACACGTGCATGATTAAAAGATTTTAAAAATGTTGGTTTCATCGAATATCAACCGCACAATGGTTCTTTTAATTTATTATTTTAGAACAACAACAACAACAACAACAACAACTACTACTACTACTACTACTACTACTACTACTACTACTACTACTACTACTACTACTACTTCTACTACTACTACTACTACTACTACTACTACTACTACTTTTACTACTACTACTACTACTACTACTACTACAGTTACAACAACATCAACAACAACAACAACAACAACAACAACAACAACAACAACAACAACTACTACTACTACTACTACTGGTATTACTGTTACTACTACAACTACTACTACTACTACTACTACTACTACTACTACTACTACTACTGGTATTACTATTACTACTACTACTACTACTACTACTACTACTACTACTACTACTACTATTGTTGCTGCTGCTTCTTCTGTTGCTGCTACTGTTGCTGCTGCTGCTGATGATGTCTATGATGGTGTTACTGCTGTTGCTGTTGTTGCTTTTGATGTTGCTGCTCCCTTGCTTTATTACTTTTGATTTTACTTCTTCTTTTCTTAGCATATCGTGGTTGGGCCTCCGCTTCCAGTGAGTAAACGCTTTGAAATCTAATGCGTTTCTATGCTAGTCGGAATTTATGGAGGAAAATTATCACATGAAATGAAATTATAGTAACAAAACAGACAAGTGATTCGCACTCACTGGTAAGTGTATGGAATAAGATTTTCATTTTGTCTTTTTGTATCAGATAAACTACTTCTTTATATGGCAACGCCTTTGCCTTGTTGACTCCCTTACTTGCTTCCTCCTCCCATTCTGTCCTTCCTTACTCCTTCCTCCATTCTATGGTCTCTGGCTCCCTCCTCCCATACAGTCCTTATTTTCTCGTCCTTGTCCTGCCTTCCCTTTCCCTGCAGCCGCAATCCCTGCACTACCAACCCTTGCCTCGCTTCCTCATTCTCATCAGTTGTCTGGCAGATCCCGGCGACGCACAGACACAGGAGGAAACTTGGCATTTCACCTCATTTCCTTTGCAAACTTGGACGGTGGACGGCCGGCAGAGACTCCATCCTTCTGATTATATTACTGGCCAAGGTTAGAAATGCGTGTGTTGCAGTGCTCTTCATCCGTCGCTGCCTTCCTGTCATTTTTCTCTCCAGGGGCGTCTTTACACCTTGTTAGCTCAGAAACTTTTTAAAATGCAAATTAAATTCAGAGACGTGAGCGGTGTAGCGGTTGCGGTGGCGTGCTAATGCTGAGTCTCTCTCTCTCTCTCTCTCTCTCTCTCTCTCTCTCTCTCTCTCTCTCTCTACCTGGGAATGTGGTACTATAACGGTACGGTTACACAGCGTATCGGGTACATATCCTCCACTCGGCTAATGCGATTATGTTTCTTTCATTTTGATTCCAGGAATTTCTTTAATTATGTTCACGGCGTCACGCTTATAATACTCGCCCTCGCAGTACACGCTATTAGGAGAAGCTTCAGCGACGAATTTCAGACATTGTTACATGCGAGTGATTTATTTTTTAGACAAGACTCTCTCTCTCTCTCTCTCTCTCTCTCTCTCTACATATATATATATATATATATATATATATATATATATATATATATATATATATATATATATATATATATATATATCTGCCGCCCGGCTAAACAGTCTACGATTCAGGAACTATTTCCCTTTAAACATAGACTCTAAATGCCTCTGTAAAACCTGAATAACGGGTTATAAATACATTCCTGTTTACCAAAGTCGCAAAAAAGAATAAAAAAAAAAAATTGCGGGGAATGGCAGCCTAATTTCCATGAAGTAATCTGTTCTGGTTTCCTCTGAGCTGTCAATCTCTCCTTCAGCACATCGCGCCTCTACAAAGGCATACTCGTTTTGTCTTTTCCAGTAGTTGTAAAAAGATTGATACGCCTGAAAATTTTGACCTCATCCATTCTCCATCCAGCCTCGCGATCTAATAACGTTATGTCTGGCAGTATTTACTGGTATAAAATAATATGATAGTAGAGAGAAAGTTACCAATAAACCTCAGGATTAACTCACATTACAATGATGAATGAGTCTCATATACAAGGTGAACTTTCCGTCCGTATACAAGCAAAGAATGAGGGAGTTTCTTTCAGTATTCTTCAATGGCTTAAAAGAGGAGGCGAGGGCACGAAAAGAGTGTCTTTCCCAATATGAAGAGTGAGGCGGAAGGGGAAGCTCCCGTCACCTGTCTCTATTATTTACTGGACAATGGAGGGGAGAGGAGTGACACGGTAAGGGGTGGTGACGGGAGATGAAATAGAAATGGAAGAACGAGGACGATAGGATGAGAAGGAACATGAATATATCGGAGGGGACAGCTGCTGAGAGAATGTGAGAATGGAGAAGGGAGTGATGTGCAGAATATGATTGTGAAATGTGTACCGAGAGGACAGTGGCTAGAAATAGAAACAAAATGAAGACTAAAAATAAAAATCTCATGGAGACATGGACGCAAACGGAAATATTCATCGGCAAACGCGCACTCGTTAAGCTTTCTCTCTCTCTCTCTCTCTCTCTCTCTCTCTCTCTCTCTCTCTCTCTCTCTCACGATCTAAGAAAGCCACATAAAATAATCATTGAAGCAAAAGCGATAACTGAACGTTGATTATAAAACGTTCTTGTGCCATCTCTTAATTTTTACGTCTTCTTCCTCCCTGCTTCAAGAAACACGAATGACGTAGTGGTGAAACATTTTGTACTGGTTGTCCTCTCCTTTGTGTAACGGCCACAAGGAGGTCATATTCGGTGTTCTGTACACTCAAGTCCGATTTACAGCCATCTCGTGCCGGCATGAATCACCTTGGCGTTGATATATTTGCAAGGCGCCTCCCTGAACCCCGCAGGACTCGACGCCTCATCCATCGTGCAGCTGCCGAGGCGGGAAGACCGGAACGCAGTGAGGCTCTTAGATGTACTGGCGCTGCAGATAATTAGGTATTTCTCAAGTCACACACACACACACACACACACACACACACACACACACACACACACACACACACACACACACGTTCACTTTAATTCTCCCTTCTTTCCATCCTTTCCTTATCAGCTGACAGAAGCCATCGTCTGTCGTCATCATCATTATCACCAAATAGGATTAAGCGATGTGTGGGAGTTGCCGCACTCATACTGAAGGATCTGACATGTAAACCTTGATGGTAAAGACACTTGCACATTCGAGTACGCTCTCTGATCAGCTGCTAATCTCCATACTCTTAATTGTAAGTGTATTGCACTATCAAACTGGAGAGTTCAGTGAGGGAAAATATCACTAATTGTTTTGATTTCAATAAGGAGAATAGTGTATCTTAGAATTAAATGATATGATTGATTGATTTGATTGAATTGATTGATATGATTGATCTGAATGATTTTGTGTTAGGCGAGACATACTTCAGCAGTTCAAGTCTTCTGCTATTAGTTATAATGTTTGTCAGTAAATGTTAATTCCCGATACACATCGAAATGCATTTTAAATTAGTTTGCAAATCAGATCACTAACTCAGGCATTCACGACTGTCACGAATAACACTCATTTTAACCGCTCAGAGTGAGCGCTTAGTAAATTCCTTGACTGACTGACTTTTAGTAAACTGATTCACATTGCTTGTCAGTGTGTCTGTCTCTCACCTATACAGATACATGTTGATTCTCACACCCAAATCTATACACTGTCTTCCATACAAAGACGGCTCAAAGAGAGGCAGGCAAGGACGTCCTGTTACCACAGAAATAAAAATAAGATGGCATGTTTGCAGGCAAGGTATGGCTGCTGGCAATTCGGTCTGACTACCACCATTTGGATTCAGATTATTTTTTTGTCTAACAACTGCTCTAATATGAAATTGAAATCATAATAACCTCAAGTGGCATAATGACGCATGACTAGTAATCTTATGGTCTGTACATCCAATAAAGGAGCAGTGTCACACAGCAGGAACAGGGCACCTACATGAGTTCACCTCGAAACAACTGCACCAAACTATTCCACGCATCGCTTCCTCTTTTCCTCTCTCACCCGTTTCCTTTATATCCCTCTTCCCATAATTTTTTCGTCTTTCCATTCTTTCCTCCCTTTCTCCACTCGAGATATTGGTATCTTTCATAGTAATACCGTTATTGGATATCAAATATATATCTACTGTACTGATGAAAAATCAAATATAGTTTAGCTATGTTTATATAATTCTTCACGACTTTAATGGCAAACTATTCAGAAATATTCAGTAATTTCCGTCGTTATCTCTAACTTTGCCGACATAAAATTTTTAAAGTTCGAAATATTAATGCTAGGAGGATGCTGAGATCAAAATTGAGTCTGCGTGTATTTCCGTATATTCTACACTATAACGAGGCTCATACTGTGCGGCGTTTGTACACAAAGGATACTCGTAACTTCAATTATATAATATGAGGACAGAATGAGCCACACAGGTATCAGGCCACAGGTACACAGCACGTTTACCAAGCCTTTCATCATCCATCACAGCATCTCTGTCCTTAGAGACACGCAATGACGCCTCTTTAGCAAGAACTATTATGTTTCTCTTAGTGTAAAGAGGCTAGATGAAAGTGCCCATGAGCTACATGGATTATGCAAAGTTAGGTTGATGGAGATGACGACAAAACTCCCGCATTTGCATATCAGGTGGTGATGAACGAAGCTGCGAAAGGGGAAGATTAGCAACCTGCTGCCTCGATAAATAAATCACGAGAACACCAATGACAAAAAGGGGAAGCCGAATGAAATTTACATTCAAGGGGAGCAAGAGTGTTAGGGAAGCCTTATTACCGGCCTGCAAGGGAAGGGTTCAGCACAGCCGGTTAATAGCAGGAAGCAGCCAGGTAAACTACGATGGCGCGATTGGAATGCTTAAATTTCACGCTTTTAGCAGTGTCGTAAATTCTTGGGGTTTTACTAGCAAAGATACGATTTTGTTATCGGATGGCAATACGAAAAAGGCTTCGGTGACTCAGTGTTGATAAAAGCGTACGTCATGATAAGCAACTCGGATGATATTTTTGATTTATATGATTGGTTTTGTATCATAGATATTCACCGCTTGGTTTGGTGTAAACCAATTTCATGTTCGGCGTTCCTGCAGCGTATGTCTGCAACATTATTCAGTCCAAGAAATCTTACTGTAAGGAATTGTCTCTGAGGAGGCACACACTAATGACTCCAGACACTTTACTGCAGGTGTTACTGTTACTGTTATGATCTCTGCATTAAACAACGTTTTAATCAGTTCCTTCCAGATTTACCTCTAGTATGAGAAAAGATTCTTTGCCAGCCTGTCATTCCACTGTTTGTATTTTATCCACGAATGTAATGAACTATAATGAAAGAGGTTCGACAGGGAAGCCAACCACAAAAGCCTCAGGTCACCTTACAAGTTGGCTTCTTTAATTAGCTGACCATGAAGCCGTCCGGCCTTTAAAGGAAGTTTTGGCCCTTCATCGGGTTGCTAATAGTAATTTCGAGGCGGGCTGGTTCTCCTTTGACGGAGAAGATAACAGCGTGGGCAGGTGAAGGTGAAAAGGATAAAAAGAAAGGATGAAGGAACAAGTAAAAGAGAAAGAGAGGCAGATTGAATGCATTTTGTGGATATGAGGATGATATTTAAGAACATAGGGGAAAGAAGATGTTGCTTGTTCTATTCGGTGTTGGGAGGATGTTAAAATAACCCTTAGAGCACCAAGTGCCGAAATATTAAGTAAATTAAGCAGAAATAATGTACAGCCTCAGAAATGGAAGAGAAACATTTGACAATTGTGTTGTTTACGAGAAGTTTAGAACACACACACACACACACACACACACACACACACACACACACACACACACACACACAGACATACACACACACAAATCAAGAAAAAGAAGATGAATTATCCGCCACGTTTCATTCCCTTTTCTGTATTTCTTTTCTATTTATGGTCTTTAACTTCCTTAAATTTTCTTTTGTTTTTCTTTCGTTTTCTATCCCTCCCTCGAAAAAAAAAGAAAACTAAAACACATGAAAACACACACACACACACACACACACACACACACACACACACACACGCCCGGTAGCTCAGTGGTTAGAGCGCTGGCTTCACAAGCCAGAGGACCGGGGTTCGATTCCCCGGCCGGGTGGATATATTTGGGTGTGTCTCCTTTCACGTGTAGCCCCTGTTCACCTAGCAGTGAGTAGGTACGGGATGTAAATCGAGGAGTTGTGACCTTGTTGTCCCGGTGTGTGGTGTGTGCCTGGTCTCAGGCCTATCCGAAGATCGGAAATAATGAGCTCCGTAGGGTAACGTCTGGCTGTCTTGTCAGAGACTGCAGCAGATCAAACAGTGAAACAGTGAAACACACACACACACACACACACACACACACACACACACACTGTATACTGTATACTCTAAAACGATGTGGACAAAGCAAGGTTCTGGAGACCCTCCGACAAGTGAGAAAGGTGAGTTACCCGAGTCTCAACAAAATCGAATAAGCCGGAGAGGATAGTGGAGAACCTCGACTATTTTGAGACTGCGAAGCTCACCCTCCGTCCCGAGCGCGTTCCCTCGTGGACTAAGAGCCTCGTCCAGGTCTTCAATAAGGCCATTAACTGGAACCACTCGCTTCAGATGACAAAAAACATAATTGATTTCTCTTACGAGCGGGGTTTCGCCTGTGTTGTAGCAGGGGAAAAATAGAGTCAGCTGGAAGTTTAAATGGACTTCGGCATGGAGGAGTTTGGGTGTATTTGCCCGAGGTGACAACTGCACCCAACCACCCCCACACCTGGCCCCTTTCAATAATGCCTCCCATGGAGTGTAACACGACTCTAAACACATCCCCTCTCTCTCTCTCTCTCTCTCTCTCTCTCTCTCTCTCTCTCTCTCTCTCTCTCTCTCTCTCTATGTTACCAACATCTAAATTGCGTATTTCATTTATAAACTGATATGAATTTTTAAGAGTAAACTGATTCATAGTGGTAGGCTCGAGAATGGCAACTAGATATTTAGCCAAATTGTAGTTAAAAGTGCCAATGTTGCTGAGAATAGGTCAAACAGGATTCGATGGCGTATGTGTTTTCGGAAGACCATATAAGATACCTGGGGACGAACCACTAGTATAGAAGAAATTATATACAGCTGGTGCTGCCTCCTCCAGATAAAGAGTGAAACTGTTCTGAAGTCTGTTGTGCTCAGTGTATTGCGATATGAAGAAACGGCTGGAAACACTTTTCTTGTTTGGAGTTACTGACATGTGACATATTTTTCCCACGTTCTACGCTTTAAATTTGCGAGAGAGAGAGAGAGAGAGAGAGAGAGAGAGAGAGAGAGAGAGAGAGAGAGAGAGAGAGAGAGAATTTATCATTTATTTCTAAAAATGTAAATCTCACCAACAACTTAAGATTTTGGATGATTACGTCTTCTACGTGTGTGTGTGTGTGTGTGTGTGTGTGTGTGTGTGTGTGTGTTCTCGAACAGATAACTCTTTGTTTATCGAGGTTGCGTACAGATTCTTCCTTCAACATGAAAATTGTTGTTGAAAGGAGAGCGAATGGAAGGTAAAAGTGAGAGAAGATAGGGGGAAAAAGCAAGAAGAATGGCACATCCTGTTTTTGGCGAACGCCTCAGAAGTTCCAATCTCCTCCATCCCCCCTTTGGCCTCCTTCACCCACTCCCTCTATCGATGGCGACTGTCTGCGGGGATACACAAGACAGCTGCTCTCTCAATGGCCTTTTGGCAGATTTTGTAAAGTTTAAACTGTCATTCTCCTTAGTTCTCCTGCCGAAGTAAAGAACATTCGCATGGCTAGAAAGGTCGCCTACATGTCCTTGGTCCACGACGGGAAGATTTTACTAAGACATAAGTTGACAGTCTGTGGCGAGGTGAAAACATATCTAAACACAGAGTGCTAAGACTTGGAACTGACAATCTTGCATAAACAAAATAGACAGCATCAGGAAGATTATCTAAGAAGACATGGGATTAGACTGGTTTGCAGAGATGAAGGAAAATACAATAGAGAGAAAGAAGGACGAAAGGAGGATTTTCAGAAATAACAACATGGACGGAAGAAGATCAGAACGTCCAGCAAAGCCGAGTAAAGAAAGTATTATTCCCCGCAGCTGACATTTGAATTTCTAGTAAGTTGTTTGTTTCTTTGCGTTCCTCCCCTTTTCAACGTGGTGTTGCCAGAGAGAAGGTGAGAGGAGAAAGACAAACTTCTCATCGTCTTACAGCCGATGTTACGATGAGCTTGATAACACTTGCCACAAAAAATACTGTTATATTTTCTATAATAAGACTTATTCAAGTAAGTAAAACATATGAACAGATTCCAATGCCCGACAAGCATAAAATAATTCCATTGATTTTGCCTCTTCAATTTAAAGATTTTCCTTCCTTTAACTTAAACATAAGCGAAATAGTGAGCATTGGAACTATAAATGTTACTCTGTGAAAAGAAACGAAAGAAAATATGCATAGACAGCAAAAACTCCTTGATCCATATGTAAGTTTTTTTTTTTTTTTAATCCTCATTAACGAAGAAATCTTAACTCCATTACAAGTTTTCAGAAAGAAATGTCAAATGTAACTTTTGGCGTCGACAGTTTTGCTCGACTAACTCTTCCGTAGGAGGAGAGAGGGAGGGTGGGAGAGGTCATACTTCCCCGGAACACCACTGACCTTGCACTACTGAATACTCACACATGGAAAATTCCTTAACTTGTATTGCTGACACAAACAACATTATAAGACTGATGGCAAGGACAGGCAACCAAAGAGCGCCTAACTCAACCCTTTGCACCTGGTCAATAAATAAAATTAGCCTTGGGGTGGATCCTACATTTTATTTTTGCTACACACACACACACACACACACACACACACACACACACACATACCTTGACAACAAAACTATCATTACTGGAATCATTATTGATCTCTTTTTATCACCTAATTGTCCTTCCTTGGTAGGAATTGAGCCCAGCACCGCCGGTATCGTAATTAATTTATGTTGATGCATTAACGATACACTCGCATGCCCTAATTACTTCTTCGATACTTTGATGGGATAAAAGACAAATAGCGCAACACTAAATTCAAATTCGTTATGTTTTTTTTCCCCCCTCTTCCTGTGAATGTGCGTGCACTGACTCATGACGAAACACATGTGTGAAGAGGAAGTGTCTCTGAGGAAAACCATATGGCAAACATTTTATTACTTTTATCACGCAAGTGAAGAATTATGTAATGAATTTTATAAGAAAATTCATGGTCTATAACTAATTTTAGGGTATATGTAAAACACAGAGTTTATAGGGAGAGATTGATCATAGCAATATATAGTTCTAGACATGACGCTAGAGATAAAAGACTACAGATGGAAGTGGAAAGAATCATTATGGTCACCTGTGTGTACCTGAGCATTACCTTCCACAGGTAATGCTCAGACAAGTAATACAAAACAAGTATGGACTGTATTATCACCCAATAATTGTAAAAAGAAAATAAATAAATAGAATGTTTTGAATAAGAATAAGATCCCTTCATTTCACACGAAACCTCCTCCCGCGATACATGTACATCCAATTACTGTCGTTACTTTCCACAAAGGCTAAACATAATGACTACCTTATCATATAGCCAGAATGAAGTGAAATCAATTTCACACTGCAAAAAATAATGAGAACTAGTTATTTCTATCGATAAATTACAAACTCATTGCGCCCCTGCTTCCCTCCGTTCAGATGAATACGAGTATTTGCTCCCCGTCGCGGCCAGGTGCTGCCACTCTCACGTTGATGCTCCAGAGAAAATTGGCTTTTCTGATTGTGTTCTCCTCTGGGAGGGGGAAAAAAAAACTGAGGAAGACCTTGATTGTGCCAGGGAATTCGAGATATCTCATTACTAAGGGAAGACAGAATAGCTCAGTTTTGGCGGGATACAGTATGTCTTGTCGAGCGAAATGGACCGTGGATGTGTCTGGCCGTAATCGT
>NC_059273.1:995000-1040000 GCF_017591435.1 Portunus trituberculatus
TCTTTTTTGGTGGCTTGCGAACATGTACACGTGCCCAAACAATCTTTTCCCCCCCTTCCCACACACACTCTCTCTCTCTCTCTCTCTCTCTCTCTCTCTCTCTCTCTCTCTCTCTCTGTCACGCCTGGGTAGAGCTGTGAGTCGCATCCTCGAGGGGAATGCGTCTCAAGAGCAGCGGACCTTCTCTTAAAGGAACCCGACTCTGAGCTGATCTTACTCCGTTTTCAATTTGGTGAATTCGTAGATTTGTTCTCGACCAGACCAAACACACACACACACACACACACACACACACACACACACACACACACACACACACACACACACACACATAGACGTTCTGGTCCCGTTCGTTATGTCATATTTGCGCTCTGATTACGTAATTGTTCAAAATTTGTACGAGTCATAGCATTAATTGAATAATAGTGATTCTTCTTATCAGGTAAAGCTTGGGTTTTGATGGCGATAATTACTTGATATAATTTGTTTACTAATAAAAAAACAAATGTGTTAAATTATAGTTACAGATGCATTATCCAGGCATTCCCTCGTTTCATTATGTATATTTAAGTGCAACACCAATTAACGCGTTTGTCTTAATTATACGATTGACGGACAACATAACGACGTAACTTAATTTCCACGCCTTTCCTTTCTTTGTCTCCAGTCTCCACCTCGCACAGTTGATCAGCAAGAACGTGGTAAATCAGCCTGGTAGTGGCATTTCCTGTTTTTCTTCACTGCACCATGACCTAGATGCTCTCTCTCTCTCTCTCTCTCTCTCTCTCTCACGTCTCAAGGACTGCCTGTGTCCCTCTCCTCGGCGGCGGGACCAGGATTCAACTTTCCTCTTCAATCGTGGAATTTATACCGTCATAATCTATTGACGAGAGGGTCCCGCGGGTCATATATCCCCCAGCAGGAGATGGAGCCGGAGGGAATTCGTATGGTCTGCAACTTTTACCAGACTTAAATACAACAGAGCTCAGGCGCAAAGTTTATATATATATATATATATATATATATATATATATATATATATATATATATATATATATATATATATATATATATATGAAAAAAACGGCAATTATTTCTTTTGTGGTGGGTCATGTGACAAATTAGTGCACCGTCCGGGCGTCATACACAAAGGCATGACCAATGGGCGGTGGATTCCGTTTAGTGGCGGTATGATGGAAATATTTGGCTGCCACAATGAAAGGAAAAGCTGATGTTAAGCTTTAAGCTTGGTATTCAAAAAGCGAGGGAAGAAACAGGAAAACGCAAAAAAGAGGATAGTGGGTTCAATATGGGTCCGACAGCTAATTAGAAAATCACGTACATCAAACGTCACCTAACATGAGATGTTTCAATGATTAGTTATATGTATTTTCCAATGATATTTCCGTTTATTTGATTTATAGATGTTTTGACACCATTTTTTTTCTTTTTTATCATATCAGAAAAATCTATTTATCTCTGATAAGGACATATTTCAATTCCAAGGCTTTTCTGAAGATTGTTTTATTCTAAAACCGTTGCATGTTTCAATATTTCAATAATTTAGTATTATATTTTGTTATTTCACTGTTATGCATTTATAAACAAAACGGAAGGGTTTCGTGAGGGCTGATGCAAGTCAAAGGTGATCAGGAATCATCAGGATTAGGCAAGAGGGAAGAAGGAGGCAAAATTTCTCAAGGCCACGTTAGAAAAACGTCCGCCTCAGGATAATTACGTAACTCCCTCAATTACATCCCCAACTTATTTAACTTGAACCAAGTCTAATGAAAAAAAAAAAAACATGTTTTGGGAATATCTTGTAATAGCAGGGAATCTGCAAAATGCTTTCGGTGTTTATGAAGTAAACTCCATATAAAATTTGCTCTGCTACGAATTCTTGTTATCTTCTAAGCAGTTCTTGGGTTCTATAGAAATAACTACTTTATTCACGTAAACTGAAGAATATTCGGTAAACAACTGACGTAAATGATAGAATGGGTCACGGAAAACAAACATTTAATACGGTATAATGTTTCTTGACTGTTGGTTTGTTTTGCGTATTAATAAACAAAAACATGAATGGAATTGTTTAGATGCACATGTAACATTTGGTAAATCATATCATCCACCAGATATAATTAATAGAGCTACACTCATCGTGGCAGCCGACGTTTCACTCCAGTGTACAACAATATACTGGTAAACTGGATTATTGACAGTGAACAGCAATATTCATCTGGATATTATTAATATGTATCTACTTCCATCCCACCTAGTCACACACACACACACACACACACACACACACACACACACACACACACACACACACACACACACACAACACTACACCGCGTAGTGTAGTGGTTAGCACGCTCGATTCACAATCGAGAGGGCCGGGTTCGAGTCCCGGTAAGCGGCGAGGCAAATGGGCAAGCTTTTTAATGTGTGGCCCCTGTTCACCTAAGAGTAAGCAGGTACGGGATGTAACTCGAGGGGTTGTGGCCTCGCCTTTCCCCGGTGTGTGTTGTGTGTTGTGTATTGATGTGGTCTCAGTCTTACCCGAAGATCGGTCTATGAGCTCTGAGCTCGCTCCGTAATGGAGAAGACTGGCTGGGTGACCAGCAGGCGACCGAGGTGAATACACACACACACACACACACACACACACACACACACACACACACATATAATCAATGTATCATTTCGACATGGTGTGTTTCCGGTTAAATTAAAAGTAGCTAAAGCTATTCCTATACATAAATCTGGTTGTAAATCGAATATAAATAATTACAGACTGATCTCCATTCATCCATCAATTAGTAAAGTTTTTGAGAAAGCAATTGCTTACAGGCTTAACAATTACCTTGAAATTAATAACTTGTTATCTCACTATCAATATAGTTTTAGGAAAAACAGGTCAACTCAATCTGCTCTTTTACATTTTGTATTCACTGTGTACACTGAACTAGAAAAGAAATCATATGTTGCAAGGATCTTTTTAGACATTACCAAAGTCTTTGACACTCTGAATCACAATATCTTATTTGATAAACTAAACAATATAGGGATAATGACCTGTTAAAGAGCTACTTATCTAATCGTAAACAATCTGTTTTTTGTAATGATGTCTTTTCCAATTATAAGCCTATCAAACACGGTGTCCCACAGGGCTCAATTCTAGGGCCTATTTTATTCCTAATATATATAAATGACATTAGTAACGCAAGTAATAATGCGGCTTTCATCCAGTTTGCCGATGACACAAGTTTTACTGTCACGGACAATAATATTGCAACACTACACACCAAACTATGCCAGGAAGCCATTCATGTAAATAAATGGATAAAAGCTAACAAGCTTAAACTTACACTAAATTTAGACCCTGTAATTATAGATGACAAAATTGTAAATCGTGTCCGATCAACCAAATTCTTAGGGGTAGTAATTGATGAATATATAAATTGGAAGAATCACATCTCACTAGTTTGTATGAATCTATCTAAAACATGCGGCATTTTGTACAGAATTCGTCATAAGCTTACGACTGAAGCAATGCTAACTCTGTATTACACATTATGCTATTCTAAAATCATGTATTGTATATCTGTTTTGGGTTCAACTTGGCCATCATTTCTGGATAGCATCTTTAAATCTCAAAAAGCTATTTTAAGAGTACTAACGTTCAGGAAAAAATTTGATTCAACTAAACATTTATTTTCATCTCTAGGATTGTTGCAAGTTCCATATATACATAAATATTTCATTTCCATTACTATATTCAATTGTATACAAAATGATGATAGTATTTTTACAGTACAAGATCATGCTCATATCACCAGAAGGAACAAAGTGAACCTTAATATGTCCTCCATTTAGAACAACATTGTTTCGCAATTCTCTTTTGTGTTTTGGCCCGGACATCTGGAACTCGTTACCCAATGAAATAAAGGAAAACCTAAACAGTTGTAATCTGAGTAGCTTTGAATATAGAATAAGAAAATATTTTCTCGCTGAACAGGCACATGAAATGGAAACTTAGACTTTATAGTACGAGTGCGCTCTGTTATGGTATATGGGTATATTTTATGTGTAAGAATGAAAGCTGGAATTTATATATGTACTATGTGTTTATATGTGTGTATGTATGTGTATGTAGGTATGTAATTTTATATATATGGATTTAGTTAGTTTCGTATATAATATATTACTTAGTTTTAAGTATATACTAAATTTGTTAGTAGGGATAAAATGTTTTAATTTTTTTTTATTAAGTTCCGCATGGATGAAAAAGATTTTGTTTATCTTGTTTAGTTGTTAGGTCTGCTGACGAGCTTTTCTCTGCAGACCTTACCATAGAATATGTAATAATTAAGCATATACATTGTGAGTTGTTCATGGCAATAAACTATTTGAACTTGAACTTGAACAAACACACACACACACACACAGTACATGGAGAAGGTAGTCGACACTTACCGAAACGGTAATTTACTCCCAGGGAGGTCTAATAACACTAGTTCAGGGGATGCTGTGAACCTTCCATTAAAGCTAGTTGTGATCTAGCTGAACGTTTCTCTTTGTGTCTCACAACTCAGAGGGTAAGTCACAGCCTGCCCTCTAAAGACAGCTCTCCTACTTCACTCAAAACTACATGCACTTTCCAGCATTGTCCAGCAATTCTTTATAATTCCCAGCACAAATATGACATCTAGCACCTCTTACACACCTTTCGGCACCCTCTCCATATCATCAAAGGTACTCTTGCGATGTAGATGTTGAAAATCTGAGGAAGAACCCGTTTTATTTTGCCTACAGCGTCCTCTAGATCACACACACACACACACACACACACACACACACACACACACACACACACACACACACACACACACACACACACACATAATTATTACGCCCGGTAGATCAGTGGTTAGAGCGCTGGCTTCACAAGCCAGAGGACCGGGGGTTCGATTCCCCGGCCGGGTGGAGATATTTGGGTGTGTCTCCTTTCACGTGTAGCCCCTGTTCATCTAGCAGTGAGTAGGTACGGGATGTAAATCGAGAAGTTGTGACCTTGTTGTCCCGGTGTGTGGTGTGTGCCTGGTCTCAGGCCTATCCGAAGATCGGAAATAATGAGCTCTGAGCTCGTTCCGTAGGGTAACGTCTGGCTGTCTCGTCAGAGACTGCAACAGATCAAACAGTGAACACACCGCGTAGTGTAGTGGTTAGCACGCTCGACTCACAATCGAGAGGGCCGGGTTCGAGTGCCGGGGCGGCGAGGCAAATGGGCAAGCCTCTTAATGTGTGGCCCCTGTTCACCTAGCAGTAAATAGGTACGGGATGTAACTCGAGGGGTTGTGGCCTCGCTTTCCTGGTGTGTGGAGTGTGTTGTGGTCTCAGTTCTACCCGGAGATCGGTCTATGAGCTCTGAGCTCGCTCCGTAATGGGGAAGACTGACTGGGTGACCAGCAGACGAATTACACATCAAGGAAAAAACCACAACAAAGCCTCGAAATGTTAATAGTTTTCAAGACCTTTCTAAAGAGCTTTCAGTTGGTTTATGGATGGTTTTGTTTCTTCTATTTTAGTTCTGGAAAGGAAGTCAGCGTAAACTACGGGAGGGTGCCAGAAGAAGATAATCTTAATTAGTTTTGCTGGAAAAAACTGCAACGTGTCAAAAACAACTTCAAGCACAATGCTCGTATATCCGATACAGAATAATCGCAATTTTTGAGAAGCAACGGGAAGGAGAAAAAAACAAACTCTGCGGTTATTGTTTGCACATTTTTCTGTTGAGAAATTTGATGGAAAACGAAAGCGAAGTTCCTGAAAAAAAAGCAGCAACTCAGCTTAATAAGTATCTACATCAAAAGAAGTTATGTGCTAAATTATACAAAAAATAATGCAGAAAGATAACTTTGTAATAATATAAAACAGTAACACACCGCACACACACACACACACACACACACACACACACACACACACACACACACACACACACACACACACACACATACCTCAACTGACTAACCGACTAAGATGAGTGACAACCTCTGTGGAATGTCATCTTTGCGCTCACGCCAAGATAAACATCGATATCAGTGGCGCCTTTCAGCAACTGTGTTGACCGTAACATTGGCTGCCCTTCCTCAAACACTTTTATAAGACACACGATACGTCTTGGGAGGAAAAAGTTTGGTCTGGCGTGATATGGAACCTTTTTCCTAGCCAGGAAGGAGGTAAAGACGGACGGTAGAGGTTGGACTCAAAAGCAGCCGCTGTCGGTGGTGTTGTTGAAGTAGAATTTACTGGTGTTCTCCAGCCATCTTTAAGAAGTGTCTTACTTGCGCCTGTGTCTCCATAAGTTTATTACTTGGGGTGTTCCAGCCACGTCAAGAGGTGGGGGTAGAGGAGGTGTTGGGAGGGCGAGGCTTTTAACACAGAAGCAGGAAAGTTTGTTCCTGGTGACTTGGGACCACCAAGCTGTCCACATGTTAGAAGAAGGTTTAGTAAATACTTCATGAATCATATACATTATACACTGATCCATTTTTCTTATACAGCAATTTGTACTGTCTATGAGCTACATGAATGATTATTTTATGAAAGATAAATTTATAACAATTATTCACTTTTGTGTACCAGAGAGCATCTCGAGAAATAGGTATTCACTCGGTTTCCGAAGATTCCATGAACAAGAGTCTTATAACAAATGAATAGCGGCAAATTATGATACATTAGTATTTTCATTGGAAATAATTTCGTTTGTGGTTCGCGGGAACTTTCAAAATGCATCCTTCGTCGCATTGTTGCTCCTTTACCCAACTTTGGTATTCATAAAAAGTCAATGGTCGCACAAACCTACTTGGCGACTAATGCATTCCGGTTTTCTACGTCTTAAACTCAACTCTGATTTAGAAAGCAATAAGCCAAGAAATAGCAGTCACGGCTTCAAAATTTAGAAATTTGGCTCGTAAAAGTATTATTCTTTCTTTTCTTTCATATCGGTGGATTGTCAACAAATATTAATTTGCGCACCTTAGTTTCTTTCCGAAAAGAGAAGGATGCAACACATGCAGTATTCACGATATTTCCCACATATAACATTTCCTGAAACAAAAATTTGACCTGATTTCTAGCTGTTATTATATATCCTTATCTCATGTGTATATGTGGTGGAAAAGGAAGTAAATACATGTATTTATAATGATTCATTAACTTTTTCTTAACACGTACGCAGCTAAATAAAAAGAGAGAACATCATCAAAGCGGCAAGATGACTAATGAACACAGCAGTAACACTCACGCCTATTGAGCCTTTCCGCACAGGTTTGGAACACTGTTGCATGTCGTAAATATTAGATATAAGTAACAGACGTATTGCATTAATATCCATATTAAAGTAAATGAAACGACATTATGCAAGAGTGAAACATGAAAAGAAATATCAAACCGAATACAAATAACAAAGAGAGAACTGTGGGCAGAGTTATGAATATCTACCTAGCAATACCCCTTTGTATTGCTTATCAACTCTTCTTTATAATGAAAAGACGCGCTGATTATCATTTCAAAAATACTTTCACGAGCATTACTTCATTCAATCCTGCTGGTACAGAAACACATTAGATCCTCACGATTATTTATTCTTTACTATTTAAGTCCATTGCATCTTCTTCCATCCCTTAATACTTTGCCCCTCGAGAATACACAAACATACAGAGCAGAACACGGTATCTTCAGCTTCCAGGACCATTTATATGTGTAGATTGTATGATATGAAACAAACGAAAGACCGATCACTAAAGGAACATAAAGTCATATTTCTGTCATGTGTAGCGTACCATATGCAAAGACAGATATATACACCACATCCTACTAATTCTATATGAACCGAAAACTGCTTTAGCTGTTATTCTGGTAAGCTCAGCTCTGGAATTCTTCTAGAAGCGTATGATATATAAACAGCTTGCACATGACATTTTACAATACTATCATCCTAAATCTGTCCATCTCAGTAATGCAAGATTTCTACCTTTGACTTGGGTTGTTTCAAAAGATGGGTATCAAGACTTCCCCACCCCCCACACCCATCCACACAAACAACAACAAAAAAACTAGAATGCCGAACTCTCTCAATACTTCTTCTGTTTCTTATTTTGGAAACGGCATTCCAGTGGGGCACATTTTCATTTCTTTATAGTCAGAGTCTCTCTCTCTCTCTCTCTCTCTCTCTCTCTCTCTCTCTCTCTCTCTCTCTCTCTCTCTCTCTCTTTCTCTGATTCTGTGTGTGTGTGTGTGTGTGTGTGTGTGTGTGTGTGTTACCTGCAATAGATCTTAAAGCTGATGAGAAGCTCTCGTTTTACCTTTAAAGAGTGACAGAAGTGACAGGAGCATAGATGAGGAGGAATAGGAGGAGGAGGAGGAGGAGGAGGAGGAGGAGGAGGAGGAGGAGGAGGAGGAGGAGGAGCAGGAGAAGGAGTAGCGATGGCAGAGGTTGGAGGACACTGACATGAAAGAGTGGAGGGCCTGACAAGTACCCCCTGAATACTGATAGAGAAGTAGAGAGTCGAGGAATCAGAGATGGTCAGGTACGATAATGACGATGATTTTGAGTTACTGACATGTTAACACTGGTCTCGCGCACTTGCCTAATATGATGGCTTTGAAGGAGTGATGCGTGCAACCCGGTGTGGCAAAAATAATATCTTCACCGACTTGCTACAAATTGCACAAAATACGCATGGTTTAATGAGACCACAAGGGAAAACAAGCCTTTCAATATTACCATTACGAGTCTCGAGAATTCTACCAGCTTCAGCTCTGTCTGCTTCTGGAACAACTCACGGAGAATTAAGAAACACACACACACACACAGACACACACACACACACACACACACACACACACACACACACACACACACACACACACACACAACTTTAGGATATGATTTCTTTCGCAAGTAAAACAAAATCAAACTTTACTCTTCGAGTTCCGCCTGTGGCTGGCGTGTGTACTGCAGCCTTAACCACTTCAAACATGAAAGTGTTCTAAGGATACACAGTTTGGTAAAATGGAAAAGCAAAAATGTAAGGGTATCCACTGCCAATTCAACATGGCGGACACTGGTCTAAATTTTCTGTCTTCGATGGAACAGAGTGGTCGTCAGAATTAGTGCTGCAGAGTGGCTTTGATATTTTCCTTGACTGACTTACCCCTTCCTCTCCCCAGCCCTACAACCCCTTGCCACCCCCACTCCCCTCACTGCACCGCAGGCAGTTATAGGCAGTCTGGCTTGACTAAACTCTCCACCGACACAGCTGCGTAGTTTCAGAGAAAAAAACAGAGGAATTAAATTTCTTTTACTACTCTTAATGACGAAGTATCGCAATGGAATGCGTAGTTTGATATAGAGAGGTGCCGAATCGATGAACCTTTAGAGCAAGGTTTGGTAATAAAAGCAAATCTGAAGAAAGAATTAAACAGCGTGACGGATTAAAACTCTATGCACTTCACCAAAAACGTCATGTCGAGCAGTGCTAATCTCCATTTATCTGTAAAAGACCTCGATCTCTATTTTTTTAAGTGAAGTAAATTTAAATGTCATTTTATGTATCACGCCAAGCTCTTAGAATTACTCAAACGCTCACGGTGAATTAAAGGTGGAGTCGGGCTTACTCGTTGTAAGGAAAGCTGGGGCGCAGGGATAGAGAGGGAAACAGTCCGTCTTTGCAGCCTGTGTCTTGGGTCTAGACTTTTACCAGGTGTAGTCGAGAGCTGTGCATCCCGAGGTGTTTCGAGTCCCTCAAGAGGAATAGGCGGGGGCGCTGCTTTGCATACTGAGAGCCGCCTCTGTTTCTTGAAAATGGACGCGTCTGGCAATGAAGCACATGGCGGAGTGTGTACGTACATGTCACGTGGAAACTCTGCGCCACAAAACAAGTGGAGTGCAGGGATGTGTAATGCATAAGATGGAAAAAAGAAAAGGAAAATATGAAACAAGACAACCCTAAAAATATTACAAAAAAGGTTTATCAAATTTGCGAAATGCAGCAAAACCATTATCCAAACACACATTCTCTCTCTCTCTCTCTCTCTCTCTCTCTCTCTCTCTCTCTCTCTCTCTCTCTCTCTCTCTCATTAACTACTGCCTTCCAGTTTACGGTACCACTAACAATACATTAATAAAGAGGGTACAAAAATGACAAAACTTTGCGCCACGATGTGTTGGAGGAGCGAGGGGAAGCGACCAAGCCACACCTTTCATCACACAAAGGAACTGGCTCAAAATTGAACAGAAAGTTGTTTTAGATGTGGCCACAGCTGTTTATAAGATTAAAAGCAAAACCTACCCAAAATGATTTATGTACCTGTCTACTATCACTGATGTGACACAGAGCAGGCACACTACAAGACAACAGGACAGCCTACATGTATCGTACACCAGCACAGACTGTGGGGCACATTCACTCCTTGTCCTGGGCCTCGGGATATGGAACATATAACCCCAACACATCACAAACGATAACTTTCTACACGTGTTCTGAGAGAGATTAAAGGCACATCTTCCTAACACTTAAATGTTAGATATATCTACAAATTACATTATCTACTTATAAGTAAACTGTAGCCCCATATATGTATAGATATTAAGTATTTATCAATAATGTACAGAATAGCCATTTTTATGGGATAAAATAATTCTGATTCTCTCTCTCTCTCTCTCTCTCTCTCTCTCTCTCTCTCTCTCTTTTCAGCATCATTGAAATACGTATACGAATTCATTTACTCATTTGGAAGAAATGTTAATTGATCATTTGATTAAAACGTACTCATTTTCATACCGAATATTTTTTTTTTTTTACTTAACTCTCAATTACACTTCCAAGAATAGTTTTTTATATATATATATATAATCAACTTGATTCAAAATTACTGTTGCAGAGAGATACTTAATTAATCTGCTTCCCACACACACAGACATTTCTCATCTTTAAATATCTATCTTCCTCAATCTCTAGAAAGTCTTCTTCCTTCCTTCTCCTCGTACACCTCCTCATTAGCCTCACAACCCTAACCTCACATCCACACACTCATTAAGCCTAACCTTCACTATCGCATTCTTCACCGGTAAAGCCTCGCTCCCGCACCTGTAGTCTCCCAGACTCTCGCTCTTTCCCTCCATATTTGAATTCTTACTCTTCAGCCTTATGTTCCCGTGCCTCCGTTCATTTTTCTTACTTCTGTCTTATTTTTACTACTGCTCCTCTGTTCCAACTTCTTTCCCAATGAACTAACCAGTCCTCCCTATATCCCATCACTGAATAACATTCCCCCATATCCTCTCCTTCAATCTCCTCTACCCCCGAATCCTCCTTCCTCAGGTCACTCACTGCATTACGTGCTCCCGGGAGGTAGGAGGATGAGGGGAGGAGAAAAATAGTAGTAGGGTTGGCGGGTGGCAGGACCTTGAAGCAGAACTGTCAGAGGGGCGGCCACTTCTCAGTAGAGAGGGCAAGGGCCTCCTTACCTCTTGTCCCTGAAAATTATAGTAAGTTATGTGTGCTTGAGTAGAATTTGCAAGAAATGACACACAGCTTAATGTTTATTATATTTCTTACTTCTATTTTTCTTACATACGAGTATTTCATGAAGTTTTGATTAACATCAATTGAAACATATTTTGAGTCACGTAACGGACGCATAGCTCACCCCATTGTCCATCGTTCTTTTGGATTGGTCAATAAAGGGATATGTTTGAGAAAGTGAGGGTCGATAAAGGGATATATATGTTTGGGAACCTGAGGAAGGTAAGTTATGGAAGGCCCGGATGTTGCAGCTGCACTATATCCCTGATAAGGCATAACGTCTGCCACAGACTCAAAAGACGGAGATGAGTGCTGACGCAAGGCACAGTTACTGCTTATGACCTTTATCTTTTTTAGAAGAGGCGAAGGTCTTACATTCCTCAAATCGATCACAATTTAATGACGCACAATGCAAAGGAAACAAATTGACCGATTTCCTTTATAATTCAGCGTAGAGAACAAACAAAACAAAGAGAGATAATCGCATCCATAAAGCATTTTTATTGTCTCAAAACTCTAAAGAACATTGAACAATGTTTCACGTAATTAACATGAAATTTTGTAACTATGAAACAATCGTGGACAGTGTAAAAAAATATATGTAAGTGTGAGTATTCCATTAACAAACACAGTCGCGCTCCCACCTACTCTCTCTCACACACACACACACACACACACACACACACACACTCACACACACAATATAATTACAGCAGTTTCTAGCCAAGTAAAAATAAGTTGCACTGAAGGATTATAGATTTTTATTCAATCAGTGAATATAACATGGGTAAATGAAAATTGAAAGGCAAGGCGAAGGCAAGGAAAAGAGAGATCGGAGGACGTGGAGGGAGAGGCGGTGTTAGATGAGATGGATGAAGAGCCGTGACAGCAGGCGAGTAGGGACCATTGTGCCCAGCTGAGCAAGACCAGTGACGGGTAACAGGAGGAAGGCAAACTTATTACTGCTCTCTCTCTCTCTCTCTCTCTCTCTCTCTCTCTCTCTCTCTCTCTCTCTCTCTCTCTCTCTCTCTCTCTCTCTCTCTTCTTCATCATCATCATCATCATCTCTCATATATCCTTAACCTGCTACGAAGGACACAGTCGAACAGAAAGTCATTAATGACTTATCTTCAGCATGACGTTGCCACTCCCACCACACGCCGCTCCTGTTTTACAATGGTTGGGATTTGCAAGAATTAATAGAGTACCACTTAATAGCTATTAGTAGCTAATTCAAAGATAACATGCTAGTAATCATTCCTGCTCATTTTTGGCATGTGACTGAATAAGGATAAAAATAACATAATAATCGAAACAACTTTAAAACGCTTTTTCGCTTAGCACATGCACACTCATTATGGAAAAAAATAGTTCTCCAACCTAGAATATTTTGAACTACACTTTCTTCTTTTATCCTTACAAACAAGACCTGCAACTACCGACAAAATATACCGTGAGCAATTATGGAAGAAGAAAAGGAGGCCAGATATGAGACAATGAAAAAAAAAAAAAATAATACGGTGATTTTTTTTTAAACCATTTGGAAGATAAATTGCTTAGAAAACTAACAAGTAATCTTCCTCCCTTAAGATGACTTTAGTGTTAATTGGATGCTTTTCCATGAGATGTGATTAAATTTCTTGTTTATATTCAAATGTCTGTAGACCAAGTCTAGTGGGCGGAGAAATAACCTCATCAAGAATACCAAGAAAGGAAAGAGGAAGAAAAAGATGGAAGAAAGAGCGCACAGAATACAATAAGGGTAGAAGGATTGCAAAATGAAAAAGAGAAGAGAAAAAAAGGAGGAAGGGAAACTGAAGACTGAAGAAGAGTGCATAAGATGGAGAAGGACCAGAGAGGAATGTAAAGAACACAAGTGGATGGAAAGTTATGTGGAACGCCGGAATAAGACGCTACAATAGGAAGATCCAAAGTAACACACTGCCGAACATCACTAATCTGAAAAAAAAGTAATAATGATGCATAGGACTGATGAAAGTCGATCGTAAGCATTCCAGCTAAGAACATATCAGAAACAGTTATCAATAGATAGTTGGTACGCAAAGACTAAGATTTTCCCAACTCTCTCTCTCTCTCTCTGAGTGAGTGTGTGTGTGTGTGTGTGTGTGTGTGTGTGTGTGTGTGTGTGTGTGTGTGTGTGTGTGTGTGTGTGTGTGTGTGTGTGTGTGTGTGTGTGTGTGTGTGTGTGTGTGTGTGTGTGTGTGTGTGTGTGTGTGTGTATATATATATATATATATATATATATATATATATATATATATATATATATATATATATATATATATATATATATATATATATATATATATATATATATATATATATATATATATATATATATATATATATATATATATATATATATATATATATATATATATATATATATATATATATATATATATATATATATATATATATATATATATATATATATATATATATATATATATATTTAAGAGAGAAAAATCAAAACTAGTAAATTCAGGGTGGAATGAAATTTAGTGGATTCTTGGGGAGCCAGCGTACTACTGTAGCTGAGCCAGGCGACAGTCCACAATGGCAACGGCCCACCAATACCCACATTCGATGACATTAATCCATTTAACACCCTGGAAACATATCATCGATCCCGGTGCCTCGTCCTTTTGGTCCGAAGCCGTTCTGAACACTGTGGGACTCCGGTGACCCATCTCATTATCAGCCCCGAGCAACGATTTCCAATGACACCCCAGCAGTCCAAGCCTTGATTATCAGACTCCATCCTCCCCCGCATCTTCCTTCCTCTCGATTTTATGAATGTTAATGTGATGAGTTACTTTGAGGGATAATTGCCTGATCGGGTAATGGAATGTGTGGAATCGTCGCATTTTGTGGGTTCATATTTCTAAGGCTCTGCTGAGGGAGAATGTAATCAGCTCTCCACAAGGCGCTCAGGTTGAATTATATTTACAGACTCACAAAGTGCCCGGGATGAGGTTCCTCCCCGTCCATGTCAAGACAAAACTCATGCTTTTTGGACGGGAGGGTGAATTTTCTAAGCTATCTTTCCAATGTTTCAAAGATTCTACATAATATAGGAAAATGTTAGATGAAATATTTAAAGCTGGTAAGGAGTATTATAAAATAGAAAACGCTAGCTATATAGTGGCAATATCTTACGAAATCACCCATGGAGATAATATTCTATCTTATTATCAATTTGATGAATACCTTGAATGTGAATAAGTAGAAAACAATAGAAGAGAAAACCATGCTACGTTCTGTACGTCTACCATCTTCCGCTCCTCTTCCGGGTGAACAAGAAGTTTGACATAAATATAGAAAACCAAGAATATGAAAGCAGTGAAGGATCCACATAAGCTACAAGAACTTGTATGAACAAATATAGAACAAGATGTTTGGAGAAAAGTAGAACATATAGAAACAGATGAACAAAGTTGTAATTTTCCCTAAGCTCCACTGATGGAAGGTGAAAAAAAGTATGATCTGAATTAGAGATATGTACACGAGTAGCACTATTTAGGGAGGCGGTGGCATAGTGGATAAGGTGGTGAGCGTGGGATTAGGGCAGACGTCTACGCCTGCGTTTGACCACCACATACCGCTTTGTAGCTAAGCCATTTGTCGAGTTGTTTAAAGTTACCTAAATGTCACCATGATACCCAATGCCTAATGGATGACGCTGGTATATGTGTGACTGTGAGGAAGTTTGGCAACATAGGCATGGACAATCATCTTAAGATTTTTGTTTTCTTCAAGCAGATTATGCAGTTTTCACCATGTCCCTGAAGTAAATCAAATCATGTGTTTTCTGACATGAATAATTGGGTTAAGTTGCCATGGAATCGGAATCAAGCAAGAAAATAAAGATTGAAGTTTGGATTTGAGATGCACACTAAGAAACGGAAGATATTTCAATTCAAAAGGCGGCTAAATATCAATTTTCGAAAATAAGGGTTCCTTTTCATATAAATTCTAAGACAAACTTGTCAGATATATTGGATAACTTAAAAAAAAAGTGAATTAGAGGAAAATGTATATTGAAAGTTGATTTTTTTGTTGATTTTTTCTATACGTATGTATGTTTATAAATATATAAATAAATGAATGAGTAAATAAATAAATAAGTAAATATATATATAAAAAATAAATAAATAAATAAATAAATAAATAAATAAATAAATATATATATATATATATATATATATATATATATATATATATATATATATATATATATATATATATATATATATATATATACACGTTGATATTGTTAACATTTTCCTTTTCTTCTCGTTTTCTCGTACATATCTTCTCCGGTGAGCGGTTGGTCTGCTATAGAAGTAACCTTCTGATAATACAATAAATCTTATATTGTATCATCTTGCAGCTTGGGGGCAGGATTGATGGGAGGAGACGAGAAACGTTCCTGGGATGGAATGCGAGAAAACGAAGTGATGGTCGGGGGGACGGGGAAGGGGAGCATGAGGCAATATGAAAGGAGAGGATATGGGGAGTACAAAGAAAAGCAGGAGGAAGCACAAGAAGGAAGGGCAATGAGGGAATTATGGGGTGAGCCTGGCAGGGAAGGAGGTACACAGGAGGCTGGTGCCCCAAACAAGTGACGAAGAATTTATATTGCAAAACGAATTTTAGACGAAGTTTCTTAAGTGATAAAAAAAGAAAAAAAAAACGTTCGTGATTATTCAAAATAACCTAAAAAATAGCTCCGTAAAGCAATCATCGCCAGGCATACAGATGCTTATGGGATCTTATGTGTATATATATATATATATATATATATATATATATATATATATATATATATATATATATATATATATATATATATATATATATATATATATATATATTTACAGACATATGACTACTCTTGAACGTGTTGAAATATTAATTTTGTATATACCTTCCCCATCGCTGCAAAAGAAGGTACCTACTATCTGTACTTTTATTCAACATATATTGATAAAGATAAAGAAGAAATAGAGAACTCTCGATATCCACTGTGCCATGTAAGGCAAGCCGGGACCAGCCCTTATCCAAACAGGAAAGCTCTGTCTGGAGCACGATGCCATCCGATACAAGAGATTAACAAATGATGATAGATGGAGAGTGATATCCTGCCCAGAATCCCTCATTCCTCCACCTTTCGTCCTTACTCAGCCCGAGCGCTCTCCCCTACCATCACTGCACACAGACACACTCTCTCTCTCTCTCTCTCTCTCTCTCTCTCTTTCTACTTTTTCCCAGACAAGAAACCCAATTTATATATCTTCCTCAAATTTCTCATGTCGTTGCGATGTATGAGGAAAAGAAGAGATAAAAACCTTAAGTTTCCATTCTCTGTCTACCCACTCACTCGGTCAAGAACCTGCCAGACAAGGATAAAAATATATTGATCACCCATCTTCTCGCTGGTAAGGGTGAAGATGTCTCTGAATGGGATGGAGTTTTACAAGACGGAAGAAAATATATGACAGGGGAAATAACGCGATTCTCTGGTTGAGAGACGCTGTTGTGGAAGATTACTGGGTTGATCATGATTTTCTGACGAGTGATAAAAGAGGAGGTGTTGGTCTGGCCCACGTGAAGGCAAGGATAAAAGAAGGATATTTTTGAGCCTTTAAGTAGGCCAACACAATAGGTTAAAATGCTTACCTGCAGGTACAGAACGGGATGCAGAAAGCAAAAGAAAAGCTATGCTGGTGCTACAAACATATATATATATATATATATATATATATATATATATATATATATATATATATATATATATATATATATATATATATATATATATATATATATATATATATATATATATATATATATATATATATATATATATATATATATATATATATATATATACACACACACACACATACACTGTTATGACAATGTGAAATACATTTATATTGCTGAATGCATATATACTTGATTTTAGTATTGTGACAGATTCCTTCGTGTTGTATAAATACAAAGTTTTTGTCTTCTGTATTACCTCAACTCTCTCTCTCTCTCTCTCTCTCTCTCTCTCTCTCTCTCTCTCTCTCTCTTTTCTTGCAAATATGCTCACACATTCCAAAAAAATCTTGACATATAATAGATAAAATTACCAATGCAAAATATACAATAGAGCGTTAAATAAACCATTGAACACGAGGAGAGGAAGGAGGCAGGAACACCACATGAATTTTCCCTTGTTGGAGAAAAAACATCTAGTACTTACTTGACACCACCAAAATGTCATCCTCCTCCATTCAGCCTCAGTCTGCAATGTTGCAACGCGATATTTGTTTATTGATTGGTTTGGTGAAAATGACGAGCCCGACCTGTTCTTAGAGATGCATCTACAACCTCATTAACCATGTGCCCACAGGTAATGAATATGAATTATGTTTTTCTTTGTTTTGCGTGAGACGGAAATTAATAAAAGGAGAATATTGATAAAAATTTCACAGGACAATTATGACTATATATTTTTTTTTTCTGGCACACGTATGGCGAGGACTGGGAGGGAACTTGTTTTCCTTACTTGATATTATGGCACACAGTGTTATTACTCTGAAAGAAAAACCTCAATATTGTATACAAAAAGAAATCTTTCTAATAATTCTTGTATTTTTTTTTTTTTTACAGTAAGGCCTATAGCGCCTGTAGGCACACTTGAAGAGTGTATGGGAAGCGCTGTTCAGCTTCCGCCCATTAGTGGCGCAGGCAATTTTATTTATAGTGGTACCCATATCACCACCCAAGCTCATCTTGAGTGTAACCAACTAGAACCTGGGTATCATGGTGACATGTAGGTAACTTTAAACCACTCGACAAATGGTAAAGTGTTTTAAGGCTGTACGTGGTGGGATTCGAACCTACGCGTGGACTTCTGCCCGATCCCACGCTCATCACCTTATCCACTACCGCCTCGTCTTCCTCAGTCTATGTATACGTTTCCGTCATTCACTCACTTCATACTTAAAAAAAAAAAAAAACCTCGTAAGGAGCACCTGCAAGTGGGCCGCGCCGCTCGTCCCCACCACTGGAGGCGAGCACCCACCTGGTATCAGCGGCGTCCATCTGGAATAGTAAATGTGCGCCCCGACCATGACGAATGTTCCAGGATCATAATCATACCTCATACATCCACATAACAACGATGATAACTGGCCACGGCGCCGTTCATCAACTTCTTAGAGGAAAGGGAAGCAGCGCCGTCTGCAAGATTTCCATATGAATAGTCACTGAAGTGGTCCCTAGATGACGCTTTCACTAGAAATGGTCGGTTCTATTACCTCAAGAGCAACTCATACTGATGTAAGGACCTGCTAAGAAGGTCCTAAAACAGGTCACTGCAGGCAGTGCCAAGCACCGACATTCGTCTGCTGAAGTAGCATCGTCAAGACCGAATGTCGTGCTTCCAAGCTGTTCCTGGCTCTGAAGCTCCCTTGATTCCCCTTCACACTGGTCATCAAGTCCATTCTAGCAAATCTGTTCTTTCAACTTCGTAGTGCCAGTTTTCCTTTCCTTTTTGTTTCTCTAAAATTTTAATCAATCATTCCCGACATATTTAAAGAATTAAAGCAGAAATTAACACTAAGACTGGATAAATATAACATAGCAAAAACTGTTTGTGAAAGATGAATTTCGATACTTCCTACATGAAAACACCGGTAAAAATACAAAATCAAAGAGTTAAAAATGTCACTAATCAATGAACGTCAAATGACATGCCCATGCCTATTTCTCCCTCCAACCACAATACTACCAGCTGCTCCATTCCACGCTCTTCTGTGCTGCCGCGTTAGGCTTCACTTGGCCTCAGCTTGACTTAGTGCTGGCGGCGTGAGCGTGAATCACCTTAGGGAAACATTGTCTCGCCACCATTTACTGAGTTACAGTAGGTTCCGGCTGGGGGTTGACTGGATCCTTCGGCTGTTTGTTGGGCGTCGCTGTGCAATCTGGCAGGAAGCAGCGGACTCCACCCTCCTTTAAGGGTGAAGGTTATTGTTCCTTTGGATCTTACGCACCACAGGTTCAAGATCTTTGAGTGAAAACACAGATCTATACCATGAGTCTTTCAGTATGGAAGATTATATTTTGTATATTTCTGTATACATCTTCTCTGAAGAAAATATTCTGGTTGAAGGTAAAAAAAAAAAGGATGTTTAATATTTAGGAAGAATAAATTCTCCACGACCACAAGTGGCGTTTGATCCTTCACATGTTTCATCTCGTATAGCAGAGCCTTGTTCCTTCACGCACGCGTATACATGAGGATCAATATCGACTTTGAAATTATTTAAGCCTCGACGATCTTCAATGCTACGGATTCAGGAAGTAAAAGGGTGAGAGGAAATACAAAGACCTGTTGTATATCCCAAAGACACTTTTACTTCAACGCCCATTTCCTGTAAACGACCTCGAGAGAGAAAAAGAGAGAGAAAAAAGTTCGGTTTCTTATAAAATGAAAGTGGCATTCCCTCCCTATTTTATTTAGCTTCTCACTTGAATAAATGAGACACGTTTTCTCGGGGCTAGGCTTCGGAATTGGTATAGGAAAACAATTTTTTTGTGTAAACCAAGAGCCTTTGCGTCGTGGCGAGAGGATTGGGTTTCTGGAGAACGTAAGAACACGACCATTGAGGGAAGTGATACCCCTGGTTTCGCGGATAGCCGGGCAGCATGGCGGGAAGGTAATGTGAGAAAAGTAGGCGTAGCAAAAGGCCAGGTAAAGTGCCGAGGTGGTGGTTCTGGTGACTTGTAGGATAAAGATGTGTGAGGATTGCTGGCTGAGGTGTCAATGAAGACTGAATGGAACGGCTCACTGCTGGGTAAAAAAAAGTAGCTTATGTTGTCCTGGGAGTGAATGTAGCTGGGAATAATCTGTCGTGTGCTGTTGTCGTATTGTAAACAAGTTAGGCAAGTCATGTATAGCAAGAGAGTGAAAGTGCTCGGTGTGTCATTTCGAAGTGAAAAAAAAAAAAAAAAAAAATCGGGAGTGAAAGTTGTGTCGGCTGGGGTTGGTTGCTTTAAGGGATGGCTTTAACAAAATAAATAAATATATACATAAATAAAAAAGAAATATAACAATACTCTCTCTCTCTCTCTCTCTCTCTCTCTCCATGTTGAAATTCGTGTGAAAAATTGACAATCTCACGCTGGAACTAATCGCGTTTCTATGGCCTGTTACCACAACCTGGGCGAGAGCCAAGAGAGAGAGAGAGAGAGAGAGAGAGAGAGAGAGAGAGAGAGAGAGAGAGAGAGAGAGAGAGAGAGAGAGAGAGAGAGAGAGAGAGAGAGAGAGAGAGAGAGAGAGAGAGAGAGAGAGAGAGAGAGAGAGAGAGAGAGAGAGAGAGAGAGAGAGAGAGAGAGAGAGAGAGAGAGAACAGTCGTCATACCTTGACATGAAATAACTGAAGAACTCTGGCACTGACTTCTCTCTGGAAATAAAATGTTCCAAATTAACATGTTAATATTTCGTCGTTGAGCAAAAGTATTATATTTATTAAACATTTACTAGTATATATCAACTTTTTGCGATTCCTATTTAAATCATGAGAGTTTCTTTGTATTATAATTTGCTTTAGTTCCATACTTATTTATTTCTCGTATGAGTTGATTGTGCTTATAAAGGTTTCCTCTTCATATTATTTCCTTTCAGTTGTTTCCATTGGGTTTGTTGGCTTGTGCGCCGCTTAGCTTCCTTGTTGATCCATTTTTTACCACAACTCCTGTTTTTCTTATTCCTCCTTCCTTTCCCTTCGCTATTTCTTTTTTCCATAATATTTATCAGTGTTCCCATTTCTCCCTCTTGGATTCCTCCTCCTGACGCCCATCGATCCTTCTTTCTCTTTACCCAGCACGGCACCCTTTCTTCCTCCTTTCATTCTTTAAGAGACCGATCTCCCTTCACCCGCAGAGCCTGATTTTTTCCTTTGCAATATTTACCTCAGTAACATTTCAGCATGTCTTCTGATACTGTGTTTCACTCTTTAAAAACTTTTTTTCATACTCTGCTGAATATTTCTTTGTCCTTGGCTGCGTTCTTATCTACATTTTTTTTCTTTCGTTTGGCACTCGCATAGCTTTTTACCAACCAGTATTTCATTTCTTTTCATCTTATTTCATTTAATCAGCGTCTGGATATGCTCGCCTGTCAGTTTGTTTACCGAGGTCTTCTCAGTCCGTCTGCCTGCTTGCCTGACTGGGCCCTTATCTCAAGCCCCGTCTCTCTCTCTCTCTCTCTCTCTCTCTCTCTCTCTCTCTCTCTCTCTCTCTCTTTCGTCCATTACACCATCAGAGGTACGCAGGCCATCCTTCACCGCCCTACATTCCGACGCGTCTCAGGGGACTTTGTCAGATACCACACGGTAAGGTGAGGGTCGAGCCTTGTCCTATCTATGACCACATCGCCGCACCCTACCATCCAACTCCTTCCTTATCACACCGTCCCCTTCCATTCGTAACCCCTATATACAGAGTCCTCCTATTCACTACATTTCGCCTTCTATTTTCATCCACGTCTCCAGTCGTCTCCATCTTTCCCAATAAACCTTCGTCACTTATTTTATAACACCTCACTACGTGTATCACGCTCATTGCAAAATTCCACATAGTCACACTGGCTTTACTTTTGTATCCGGCCTCAACTTTTTTTTGCTCTTTAAGTGTCAGTCTCTCTAACTTCAGCGAGAGGAAGCCGATCTTAAATTAAGCTCGTCTGTAAGCCCGGACTTGAGACATATTTCTACCTTCGACATTTCATATTCCACAGTAGTGAAAGCTTCCACGACACTGCTACGTTTGCATTACTATTTTCTACGTATTTTTCCTCTTTGCGGGAAGACCAGTGAATGAATACTTCTCTTTACATTTTTATTTTTCAACTTTCAACTTCAAGGAAACGGCATTTTTTTTTCTTGACGTACCTTATTTTATTATGTTATCTAATGAATAGAGGGAAAAAAAAACTCAAATTGATCAACATAGTTAAGATGAGAAAAAAGTGTGAACAACATCTTTGTTTTTCCTCCATTACAGGTATTTATAGCTGAGAGAGAGAGAGAGAGAGAGAGAGAGAGAGAGAGAGAGAGAGAGAGAGAGAGAGAGAGAGAGAGAGAGAGAGAGAGAGAGAGAGAGAGAGAGAGAGAGAGCAAAGGATGGTTGGGTAGGAAAAACTGGAAAAAAATTGTATTAGTTTCTGAACTGCCAAAAGAAGAGAATATATACTCCGCAAGGGAACATTGTTTTTCCTGGCGTCTCTTTGTGTTGATTCTGAGCCAAGGTGAAGCAAAAACGTCGGCGGAAAATGCAGGTTAAATAACTTGATGGAAATTAAAAGTGAGATAAAGAAAAAAGAGAGATGAGGAAAATACACATAAGAAATTCAAGAAGAAAAAGTGGTACTGAAGCAAGAAAAAATGTAATGTGAGTTTGATAGCAACATGGAAAACGAGATGGAAAAGATAGTGTGAAGAAATTCGTAAAATCCACACACACACACACACACACACACACACACACACACACACACACACACACACACACACACACACTTTTGGAAGGGAGGAAAAAACAAGTTGTGAGGTAAAGTTACTGTATATACCAAACACAGTTTTCGAAAAATAGTAAAACAAATAATACAATTTTTACATACTGTGGAGAGATAGAAAACACAATAGTAAAATGTTTCGTAAGACGTGCACAATGGTAGACTAAGGCCAGAGATATTGTGAATGGATGAAAAAAAGTGGAAATATCCCTGAAATACGAGAGAGAGAGAGAGAGAGAGAGAGAGAGAGAGAGAGAGAGAGAGAATAAGGAACACTGATAAAACTTTATCTGACGAAGACAAGAAATCACATTATTCTTTTCCTTCCTCACGGAGCGTAGGTACACTTTTGGGATGAACGCAGCCTTGGGTAGGAAATCCGTCAAGATTACGTACATACACAGGCATTACCTTTCCAGAGCATCCAAAACAATATTCTGCTACGTATCGCAGAGTATTTTGCCTACACAATATCTCCCTCCCTTGTGTGTGCCAGTCCTTCCTTCCCTCCCAATGTGCTACTCATGTCCTCTCCTGAGAACGGCTCTTTATTCTCTTCTCTTCTCGTCACTTTCTTTTCTGCCTTGCGCCTGACTCACACATCCTTCTTTAACTAGGATATATTACCTCCGCCCTTTACTCCTTGCCGTCACCTCAAGCCTTACCTCTCCCACTTCCTCTCTTCCTTCCTGTCTTCATCCGTGATGAACGAAGCGATCGCCTGATAAAGCGTGCACTCCATCAAGGCATATCAGATATAACTACAAGGAATACTTAATTGCGGCGCTAGGCAATATACAATACTTATCATAATCAATGTTTCAAGAATTTTATGTTTGTCTTTTTTCTGTCCCTTAATATATTTGTGTATAAATCATAATTCTTCCAACAAAAGCGGAGTAAACTATCCGCCACTTTCATTTTTTGTATAGGTTATAAAGAATTTCCTATAGCATGTGTGTCTGGAACATGTACCTACTGTATGTTCAAGGTTAGGTGACGTCACGTACTTATACTTCGAAATAGGTATGCTGTTTGAATAGAGCGATGGAAGAGACCATAACATACGAGAGGAAAAGGGAATGGTGAGCAGCCGAGGATAGAAAAACGGATATACTAAGCCATTCAAATTTTACCCTATTCAATAAACACAATTTGTGCAGCTGACCTACATACCGCAATGGAAGACAGCAGATGAAATAAAAGGAAAAATAATTGATAAGGAGACTTGGATAGAGAGATTAGATTATACATTTTAAGTTCTGTCCTATACAATAACAAAATTAATCAACAGTCATGATTTTACTAAGGCTAATATGGCAAAAATATTGTTAGAAATCTTAATTAATTAGCGACAAATTTACATGACAAATGAAGCATAGGAAAACAATAATGTTGCTGAAAGTGAGATGCCTTTGTCGTAATATGTCTAGTTGGCCTTCACATTTGTTCAATGGTGAGTAAATGTATATGTATGTATATATATATATATATATATATATATATATATATATATATATATATATATATATATATATATATATATATATATATATATATATATATATATATATAGATAGAGAGAGAGAGAGAGAGAGAGAGAGAGAGAGAGAGAGAGAGAGAGAGAGAGAGAGAGAGAGAGAGAGAGAGAGAGAGAGAGAGAGAGAGAGAGAGAGAGAGAGAGAGAGAGAGAGAGAGAGAGAGAGAGAGAGAGAGAGAGAGACTATTAATTCTTACCTGCATGTCAGAAATCAAAACACTTAGTTTAGGTTCTCCAACATGCACAATGTCATTTATAAGAGCAGAGAAATCACTACAATGCATTTCAATTATTAGTGTATAAGACTAGTGGAGGTTCTGTGAGCTGGGAATTTTGTTATATATATATATATATATATATATATATATATATATATATATATATATATATATATATATATATATATATATATATATATATATATATATATATATATATATATATATATATATATATATATATATATATATATATATATATATATATATATATATATAGATAGATAGATAGATAGATAGATAGATAGATAGATAGACAGATATTGTGAGATACCTTCATGAAGACTTACACAATACGCTACTTAGTTTTTTTTTTTTTTTTTAAGCATACTTTCAAGAATACAAAAGCGAGTCTCACAACAAGCTCTCTTAAACTTTACTGCACATTCCATCCTGCCCACTGTGCCCCGCCCTTGCTTGCTAAAACTCAGAGCACGGGCGTTGGGGTGTCATACATTTCTCGTCCTTGACAGTCCTGAATGAAAGTTTGGCAACGCTCCCCGCCTCCTTGAAACAAAAGAGCAGCGTGTCTGGACTTTATGATGAAACAAGCAGAGATCAAACACAGGTACAAAACACATCCCCATCTCGTGTGTGTTTGTGTGTGTGTGTGTGTGTGTGTGTGTGTGTGTGTGTGTGTGTGTGTGTGTGTGTGTGTGTGTGTGTGTGTGAGAGAGAGAGAGAGAGAGAGAGAGAGAGAGAGAGAGAGAGAGAGAGAGAGAGAGAGAGAGAGAGAGAGAGAGAGAGAGAGAGAGAGAGAGAGAGAGAGAGAGAGAGAGAGAGAGAGAGAGAGAGAGAGAGAGAGAGAGAGATGGGAGACGAGGATTACAAACTCTAATAAAAATAATTAGTTTGTACAGGATATCTGAAAGAAGAAGGTATCCACTGTTCAATAGCAATGAGCTCAACAACAGAGAAAGTGCGTGTTGATTAATGTGACTACTTGTCTTGCGGTATAAAACTTACATAATAAAAGTCACAAGGAAGAAAGAAAGATACGCAATAATATAGGATGGAAGGACACCGGACAGTAAGCGGAGACAAGAGAATAAAATGTAGGCAAAACTTGGCAGGAGATTGGCAGTGTGCCGTGACTCACGCAGATGGCGGTGGACGTGTGCCGTATGATGGTGGTGGTGATGATGCTGATGACGATGATGATAGTGAATGGTAAAGATCATGATGATAGTTTTCTCCATTGCGGAAGACCAAGCGAATTTCCAGAAAAAGCAAATAAACTTTCCCATGGTGTCCAATGAAAAGATTACTTGTTTATAGTAATATTTCTAAAACGGTTGGCGGAAAATGTGTCCTTTGGTCTCTTCATTTATTATATACAAAGATCGTTTTCATTATTCCCTTTGTGGTCCATTTGTGTGAGCAAATTGTATAAGATGCGGAGGAGCTGGTCATGAAGACGAATGAGGGAGGAGCACGCGGCATGGTAGGGACACAGGGGGGCGCAGGAGCAACTGCCAAGCACTGATGGCCACAAGAGACCCACACCATGAAATGTGCGTTACGACCGTTGCCGGCTCCACTCACTCACATGATAAAACTTTATCCATTACACTATACTTTTTTATCCCTCACTCTCCCTTGAATATTTTTACGTCGATACTGACGAGCTTATGTGAAGATGGACATCGACCCAGCAGATGCATAGTACAGTTTAGACTCATTATAAAGCAAGAAGAACATTTACGAATACTATCAAAACGGTAAAGGCAAGGAAGGCGTCCCAGGGGATGTTAAAAGAAAAATATAGATAAGCAGGTGCTTCAAAAACCACGTAATGAAATTAAACAGAGCTTTTGTTCACTGGTTTAATTTCAGCAGCGCCTCAAGGGTTCTGGATGTTTCTCGCCATCCTGGCTGACACAAACTCCAAATTATTCACTTGTTTTTGCGTTTGCTCTTGCTAAAGTAAGATCAGATTTCTAAACAAAGCGATATAGAAGAAGTAAAAAAAAATATATATTGGTACACACACACACACACACACACACACACACACACACACACACACACACACAGAGAGAGAGAGAGAGAGAGAGAGAGAGAGAGAGAGAGAGAGAGAGAGAGAGAGAGACGCGATGCCAGCTAGCGTTCGTTACACAAACATCTTGGTGGCTGCAGAACACAAAGCAGCATCGCTTCCTCATTAGTGCTCGTCTTTCCCTTCATCACCAGCCCACGCCTTCCTGTATCCTCTCCTTTCCCTTCCCTGACAAAAACACCAGCCTTTCCTTTCCCTTGATCCATGGCATGCATACTCCTCCCCCTTGACATAAACACTGAGTTTCCCTTGACGCGGATATACATTCCCTCTCCCCTTGGACCAGACTACCAGCCGCCTCCTTTCCTTGTCTCAAAAATGCTGTCTCTCCCATCTTCTCAGAGACGAACGATTTCTCCTGTTCTCAAACACAAGCGCCATTTTCCATCCCGTCTCATGACGTAAGCAGTTTTTATCTTGATTCCCCCACCTCTCTCTCTCTCTCTCTCTCTCTCTCATTCCATCTTGCATTCTTTCCTCTTCTAAGTAAAGTGAGAAAAGAAAAAGGAAAGAAAAAAGTCTCCTTCACCACCGCCTGGCACGAGCAATACTTCGTTTTCTCCTCCTGCGCCTCCTACTCTTGTTTTCTTCTCGTCTCCTACTTCTAGACTCTTATTCTCTCCTCCCCCCATTTCTCCTCCTTCTCCTCCCCCTCCTCTTGCTACTCCTTCTCCTCCTCCTCTGTTTCCTGTCCTTGCCACTCCTCCAGCTTTTGCTCCACTACATAAAGGAGCCCGGACTAACACAGGTGGTGTGGAGAGCTGCAATCTATCTCGCAGGCTGCATATCCCTCTATAAATTTCACCATTGGGGTTGGGAGGGAAAAGAAGGAGGGTTGTTTTGTTGAGTGTAGAAAATTGTGAGGAAAAAAGAGTGAGAGATGAAAATGTACAGAGAGAGAGAGAGAGAGAGAGAGAGAGAGAGAGAGAGAGAGAGAGAGAGAGAGAGAGAGAGAGAGAGAGAGAGAGAGAGAGATTGTGCTGCATTTATATATATATATATATATATATATATATATATATATATATATATATATATATATATATATATATATATATATATATATATATAAGAAGAATGCAAATAGATAATAGATTATTTAAGATTGATCAGGAAAAAAGAAATTGAAACAAGTGTAAGCAAAAATTTGAAACAGGGCTGGGTAAAAGAGACGAGTGCAAGCCGAGTGCCTCGAATGTGTACGTCAGTTTGTGTGTATTAGTAGTGGTGGAAAGCCTCGCCTACGGTGGCAAGGCATCAGGATGGCGGTTTGTATTAACTGCTTGTCGGAGAGAGAGAGAGAGAGAGAGAGAGAGAGAGAGAGAGAGAGAGAGAGAGAGAGAGAGAGAGAGAGAGAGAGAGAGAGAGAGAGAGAGAGAGAGAGAGAGAGAGAGAGAGAGAGAGAGAGAGAGAGAGAGAGAGAGAGAGAGAGAGAGAGAGAACTTAGATAAAGAAAAGAAAAGCTCAGAAGCAAAGTTAAAGAAAATGAAAAAAAAGAAGATAACTAAAATAATAAGATGAGAAAAGTATGGAAAATTATAAGGGATAAAATGGAGAGGCATCGGAAGTAAACCAATAGAAGGGTTAGGGAATACAAAAACAAGGGGAAAAAAATGCAGTACAGAGAAAATGTTGCGAGGGACGAGAACACAAACGTGAAATGCAAACACTGGAACAAAATGCAACTCTGTTCAGACCAAACCTCGCCTTCTCTTAGGGCTGTGGATTGCAATGCAGAACACTGGAAAACAGAATATAAACTTCCTTTTTTATAGTGATATACAATATTTTTTTCACTGCTCGAGATTCAGTTATTCTAATCTCTCTCTCTCTCTCTCTCTCTCTCTCTCTCTCTCTCTCTCTCTCTCTCTCTCTCTTTAGCTCCTCAACGGTCTGGCATTGTGCTTATGACCCACACCTTCACTAAGCACTGAGGAGGTCACTGTCCGTGGCGAGGGGAGCGCCTCTCTCGCTCACTGCCCGTAACAGGTTGTCTCTGAAGCCCACCATTGTGTAGCGGCGTGTTATCCGATATTGGTTCCCGAGGCGGCGCTAATCCTCCTGCCCCTAACACCTACTCCGAGCGGTCACTGGTCAGCGCCATTAACAACGAGAGAGACTGAGAAAGTGAGCTGGTGACCTGAAACCTGGTAGTCTTGCATAAATGTGAGTTTACTAATATGAAAATCCTTAGTTACCATAATAGTTTTATTGGTTTGGTGCCTATTCTTTTTTCTATTTACAGTACATGCTAAATTTGTACTTATGTAATAATGCATATATTGTCTATGCTTACGGGGACTGAACTCATTGATAAAACAGCAGTTTGCATTTGTCCTGAGCCTCACTTGTTTCTGAGGAAGTGAATATATTTACTGACGATTATTACATTATCGTGTGTGTCAACTGCGTGTCTAAATCAATTATTTACTTTTCACTATCTCGTGTAATATTAAAGTATTATTTGAGTATCTGGCCACAGAACGTATTTCTTAAGAACAATGTGAATACAATGAGAAATGAAGGAGGAACTATGTTGATTATTTTTCCCTTAGTATTTGTTGCTTCTTCTTTAAGAAATATATAACTGAGTCTTATTGTGTGAAAGTAAGAACCTATTTTTCTTCATTCTGGCCTTGACAGCAGCTGTGTATGAGCTGAGAAGGGAGGAACATTTACATTCACATCAGGGTGTTTCTAGGCAGTCCCAGACAAAGCTGAAGCGCGATGAGTTACAGTAAAGAAAAGTTATTCCTATTTTTTCTTTCTTTTTTGTCGCTGCTACGAAGTTGTGAGAGAGGGTGTGTAGGAAGCGCTGTGTGCATTGCCAGGAATGGGAAACGGCAGGACTGGCCAGGGGAGCCAGGAAATGGGACAGGAGGAATAAAATAAAAATAGACGACTTCATGCAAAAATAAATGGACGAAAGCCATTAAGGATCTAACAGTCATGTGCAAACTTTTACTTAATAAAAAATAAAATAAAAAGAATGCTTCATTAGCTTCAACAGAAGGAAAGCTAGTTTTTTCTACCATCCTTCCAGATCAAAAGCATTCCTAGTTTCATCTTTCCCCATGAATTATCAAACAAGAAATGAAAAAGAAAAAGAAAAAATAAATTAGAATATTTCACTGCCAACATTCTTCTTTCAGACTCCACCACAGAAAGGCTCGCGCTCCCCTTCATCTTCCCTCCAACGTTTGCATCTCGGCCCTTCATCGAGGCGCAGGTCGTCAGGAGCACTGGAGTGTGTGGGCCGCTGGACGACATTTAAATCTCGGGGACGAAACTTGAGTAAAACTAAAAGTGCGAAGGTGGAGTTTTCCCAAACCTGAATTTTTCCTGACCGCATCGGTTTTATTTCCTGCCACTCTGCGAACTGTGTGTGTGTGTGTGTGTGTGTGTGTGTGTGTGTGTGTGTGTGTGTGTGTGTGTGTGTGTGTGTGTGTGTTTGCATCCGTTTGTAGCCTCGATGTTCTTGCTTAATGCTATTCATATTAGGTCTAGAGATGTACATCATCACGACTTACATCATATTTGCCTCTTTGATCAGACAAGTTTAATGGTTAGGAAGGAATAGAGCACCAGTGGAGAAAAAAAGTGTTATTAACATGCATCATCAAGTTGAAAAAAATCTGGCCGACGTTAAAGTGGAATAATATCAACGTAAATAGAGGTAATTTATCAAGTAAAAGTTACTAATTGATAGGCTTCCTCTCGCTAGGAACTTAACAATATATACTGATGTACTGACGGCCAGCACAAAACTCTTTTAATGATTTTTTGTACTCCCCTGAGCGTCACCTCCGCATCGGGAGTATATAATTATATCATGGCCTCTCCCGGGCACGTACTTATCTTCCTTTATGTATATACATATTGTTTTTTTCATGGCAACTTTTGGTTAGGTGAAATTTATAGTAACTAATTATTCCTAGACATAGATTTTCAACGCTTCCACGCAGCCTGATGTTCACATTATTTCAAATATCAACCTCAAAATAAGAAAAAAATAAAATGCTGACAGACAACCAGATACATAAAGTACACTGACACACACACACACACACACACACACACACACACACACACACACACACACACACATGAGAGGTATATATGGCATACAACGGGCATATCAATACATAATTGTAAAGGGACAGATACAATGCAGCCCCCTTGGAAATGCTAATTATGATCTGATCCCTGATTCCCGTGATTTATGTCTTCACTCTTTCCGTGTGCGAGGGAAAGTGAGGGGTGAGCCAGAAAAGGGAAGGGATGAGAAAGTAATGAGAGCGGAACATGATTACAATGAATAACACAATAATGAATCTCATTATATTAACTAGATGTCTGGTTGTCTCAAGATTGTTTATTATTCATAGTATAAAAAAAAATATATTACAGTGCATTGTTTACAATAATCGATTCTAATACCCGGAGAAAATCTATTGTATTCATGCATGCAAGTTTCATTCTCAAATTACCGCTATTGTTGGGAAAATTTGATTATCTATTCTTTTTTCACTGTGTGCATTTAATTTTACCTTCGCCACGCGCGGTATCGAAATCCTATGAAAAACGGACCTGGGTAATACAATTCTCCGTTAAACTGACTTTTTTCTCTCGATTATTCTGAGAAATGGAAAAACGTTTCATAGCCGTAATAGAAGTGGGTGATTTCTTTCAGTCTTTTTTTTTTCATACCCCAGTTCTTACGTTTTGTTTCCTCTTGATCTGTACTCTGTGTATGTATGTATACTGCCTTCCCTCCTGCCTGACTCTAATGTTACGTTTCCTCTGGGTTATTTCTGTTTGGTTAAGAGGATAGGCAAGGAAACAAGAAAATACTTCACAAAGTCTCTCTCTCTCTCTCTCTCTCTCTCTCTCTCTCCTCAGAGGAATTAAAGAAGAATACAAGAAGATAAAAGAGCGAGCAAGCAAGAAAGAGAGAAGAAGAGAAAGAAATACACACACACACACACACACACACACACACACACACACACACACACACCACGTAGTGTAGTGGTTAGCACGCTCGACTCACAATCGAGAGGGGCCGGGTTCGAATCCCGGGAAGTAGCGAGGCAAATGGGCAAACCTCTTAAAGTGTAGCCCTTGTTCACTTAGCAGTAAATAGGTACAGGATGTAACTCGAGGGGTTGTGGCCTCACTTTCCCGATGTGTGGAGTATGTGTTGTGGTCTCAGTCCTACCCGAAGATCGGTCTATGAGCTGTGAGCTCGCTCCGTAACAGGGAAGACTGGCTGGGTGACCAGCAGGAGATAGAGAGATAGAGATAGAGAGATAGAGAAAGAGACAGAGATAGAGAAAGAGACAGAGATAGAGAAAGAGAGGTCATATAGGGATAATACAAGGCAATTCGAAGAATGATAGTTTACGGATGACACTGAAGCAAGGGCGGGAATAAACAGGGAGACACAATATATAGGAAGGGATCGGTCATTAACGGAGATGGAGGGCAATTCTTTAATGGCGCATGTTGTAAGGTAGTTAATAGGAGGCCGGAGGGAGACAGGGTGGCTCGTTAAGGGCGCGGAGGGAGATTATTTATGGGAACGATCAAGAGATTCGTCATGGGGAGCGTGAAGAAAAGTGACGACTCGTTGCTTCTTCATCATGAGTCGTTGGGAAAATGGATGTGCATACACACACACGCACACACACACACTCTCTCTCTCTCTCTCTCTCTCTCTCTCTCTCTCTCTCTCTCTCTCTCTCTCTCTCTCTCTCTCTCTCTCTCTCTCTCTCTCTCTCTCTCTCTCTCTCTCTCTCTCTCTGACCCCCAATCCCCACACCCTGGACTTTTTTTTTTTTTCCAAACTCTCCTTCACTCTCAATTCCCCTCTCTCCTTCCTTCTTTTCTCTTGCTTCAACTGATCCACAAAATGTTCTCTTTTTGACTGTATTTTTCTTCTATTTCTTTGACAAAGTTGCGACAGATTGTTGAGAAACTCGTGAGGACTCGATGCTGGTATATTTGTGTTCAAGAGAGGAAGATTCACTTGTTTGTCTACTTTCCCTAACGGCGTTCTGAAAGTTTACCGTATTTTCTTCCTTGTTGTTGTGACCTAATTAGGGACATATATCTGTCTCTGTAAGGAAAAAGAAGAAACCTGTCCTTTAGGCCTAAATTTCACGTTTTACCATTTTCCTCTCAGTTTTCATATTTTTGTCACAATTTGAATTAAAGCCCCATTTCTCTCTCTCTCTCTCTCTCTCTCTCTCTCTCTCTCTCTCTCTCTCTCTTGTCAGGTCGTTGTTCCTTGATTCGGTGTTTCCTGTTCCTCGTTTTCGTTACCAATAGAAATGAGTCGCGGGAATGATGATAATGGCTTGCCTTTTTTCCCGTTTGCAATCAACCATCACGGCTGAACCTGCATGGAGTGAATGCATTTACTGAGATTTTGTTCTCGCTTGACTGCCTTCGCCATCCCATTATCATATGAGTGTCTCTCTCTCTCTCTCTCTCTCTCTCTCTCTCTCTCTCTCTCTCTCTCTCTCTCTCTTTCTCTCTCTCTCTTTCTCTCTCTGTCGGCCTGTCTTTTTTTAACTCCTGTCAATTAAGAACTCTATATTTCCCTCTTTCTAACTTATAAACTTTCAATCAATATAAACACATTTTTTTGTCCCCTATTGACACTGCTGTCACCACCACCACCACCACTACCACCATCATCATCAAGTGTCCTGTACGTTCGCTTACCTATCTATATCTGAACTTTTCTCCAAATAGTTATTGGCCTGAAGGCTGTAACCTTACCCAGAAGGACGAGTTAACTTTTCGCATTCATACAGTTTATCTCCAATAGCTGCTCGTGCCTTTTAAACGTGTCCTCTCGCTGCCAAAAATAAATATATCTGTGCGTCATATAAGAGAAAAAAAAGCACAACCTAAGAAGCACCAGCAGGCCTCTTAAGCAATTACCCCTTCATACCTATTTCACGCTCGGCCATCATATTCTACAACGTAATATTTCTCTGTCTAGTACGCCGTAAAAAGCGTTCCCCAGACGTCTTCTAGGCTTCCCCTACACACCCTTAAACACGGCCATCAAGCGGCGTCCGACAAATCGTAACACTAAAGATCGGACGCGTAACGTTCAGACCAACAAGCGAAGCGAGGCGCCACCAGACCATCGGCCGCGCACCCCGAACGACTTTGGCCTCGCAAACATCATCGTAAAGCCAGCCGTAGGAAGAGATGGTCTGAGGATAAACAAACGGCGCGGCTAGATACACTAAGTCGCCCTCCAACCAACGCATTACTCGCACTCTGTTTAATCGACAAAGGGGTTTCCATGGCCATTACTGCACGTCTACGCGGCAATTTCAGAAGGCCCAAACGCCTGTGTGTGTGTGTGTGTGTGTGTGTGTGTGTGTGTGTGTGTGTGTGTGTGTGTGTGCGCTCGTTTGTGTGTGTGTATGGGTGGGTGTGTGGGTGGGTGGGTGGATGTTTGTATTTGAGGTACATCTGTTTGAAAGACGATTTTACCTTAATATGAACATTCATACTGACTGACTGACTGACTTATATACACACTGATGAAATACAAATTCTCAATGAGGAACAATTAAATCAACAATTTCATTATTAAAAGCCGAGCTAAGTATACTAGGAATAATGCAATAATCATGCTTAAATTATACGTATCCCATTGTGATAAACAGTGTTCCATCACTGCCTTACATATTACATTAACATTTCATTAATGCACATAACTTTCCAATACATCATTCAAAACATATTTTTATCGGCGCTGAGGCTGAGGCAGTGTTTCGCTTTTGGGAGGCGGGTAAGGGCGGGTCTGCTTGTTGAGATAGCGGGCGAGTGATGCCTCCTGGGGGTAATGTAGCGGAATGGCGGTGGGGAATGGAAGGCTTCTTAAGCGATGGATGGACCCTTCCATCTCACCTCCAGCCCCGTGTCGGCTGGCGTAATCGAGATGTGATAGTGATGCGTAGAGGCAACGAGGCGCGCACTGCTTCATATCCGTCGCTAGTTTTCGCTGCCAGACATATCGAACACGTTTTATTCGTTGTAATAATGCCTTCCATTCATTATTCATCACTCTCAAAATGAAATGTCTCCTAATCTCAAACGCATTGTGCCACCAAGACTCTACTCATAATGCCTTCATCCTCAGCCAGCCCAGGGGGAGCAGCTCAACGACTAACAAGCCCATCCGATAATTTCCACATCCAGGAAAACCTCAGTTCATATTTTCCGACACGCTGAGCCGAGGCGGTGAGGGCGAGGGCAAGCAGCCTCATACCCGGGAAACTCCGCAGAAAACCTTTAACCATGTTTCAGCGAAATTGTTGCATATATTTTTGGGCGCACGAGGAGCCGCCAGACCACATCGATCACCGATATTCAAGGAGATACAATTCTTCATTTTTCCACCTGAGAGATGGATGAGGAGGCAATTAACCATGAAGCCTCCAAACATGCAGCAAAATCTTTCTTCTCATGGTTTGACGAAAAAAAGTTTTGCAAATTCTACCAATATATATATCAGCCACTGGCGTTGACACTAACACTACAAAGCATCTCGGAAATCACAAACACCTTTTTTTGAAAGTGTAGTGCTACACAATATGCCATAAAATGAGTATTTCCCATCTTTTCTAAAGTAAGTCGACCTTATACTCGTAAACGCATGGACGACCTTCTTTGCATGCAGGAAAGGAGGAAATCATTGCGTATCTGACAAGAACAAAGATATTGGACACCGAGATCCACAGTTTCAACTTCCGTCATGACGCGGCGGTCACCTGGTCGGCCACTACGCCACAGCACCCCCACCTGTGCTGTGATGTCAACGATCATTAAGTGTGAAATGTTTTGAATGTTCTTTGATATTTACCACTGTCATGTATTGCCGTGTTCAGTGTTGGTGGCAGAAAAGTAAACGATATATGTATGTATTTTTATATAATTTCATTGAATGTAATGAAGCGACACTGTGCATTCACGGTATCAGAGTTCATTAATACACTGGAATACGGTATGCTAAATTAATTGTTTCAATCAAAGCTCATCCTTTAATTACTCTGCGCACAATTTAACAAAATATTTTTCACCATTCGCACTTTACGAAAAGCAAAGTATTTTTATTTTTTCAAATCACAAAACGTGAGCTCCGTTTCAGAATTTAAAATGATCTCATAATTAACACAGGACTTCTATGTTACGATCTCTCCGCTTCTAACTTCTTTAATTCTTTTCCTATTTCAGCAACTTCCTTTTCTATCTTTCTTTTCACTATAAACACAAACATGCTATTAATCATGTTTGTGTTTGCAACGAAACGAAAAAAAAAGTAAGAAGCTGAAAATTAATATTCGAAATAGACAACGAAGCTACTATAAATACTTGCGTTCAAGTAAATCCCAATGACAAAAAGCAAAAATACCAATAATAATAAAAAAAATCTGACAAACAAAAAAAAAAATAATACCAACAAAAAGCATCCTTCCAAAAATGAGGAAAAAAAAAGACAAAATTCAACTTGTGCTACCCGCGTGACATCCCCGTTGGGTGCACGACCTTGACCAAGGGGACGAGTGAGCAAGGGAGCACTAAAGTGTATTAGCAGGAGCACCACAAGCAACCACAGAAAACGAGGTATGGAGGAAGGTTGTCGCCGGACCTTAATAAAGCTCCTGCCGACCATACAGGACGTCGTGTCGGCTCGAGGCGGCCATTTGTGCCCTAGAACGAGCTCGTTGAGGTAAACATTCCTTAGAGTGGTGGGGCAGTTGGGCCATTTTTCTTTATTGCAACATATTGGTGGCGCTTCACATAAAAGGGAGCGAATGCTGTGAGTGGGAAAGGAAGGGACGAGGAGGTCATGACGGAGCAGAAGAGAGAGAGAGAGAGAGAGAGAGAGAGAGAGAGAGAGAGAGAGAGAGAGAGAGAGAGAGAGAGAGAGAGAACTAAAGGAAGCGATTAAGGGGGCTGCAAAAGAATGGAGTGGCTGGAGAGAGGAAAGGCCTTCGTACTAGGGGGTAAAGGAGCAGAAAAATAAACAAGGGCGAGGATGGAATTGAAAGCGTGATGGAAGCGAAGCTGAAATTGAGTGGAATGCGAGTAATGAGACAGAAGAAAGTGGAGGGAAGTTAGCTTGCTGGTGAGAACTAATGGAAGGAATGGGAGGATAATAGGAGGAGGGACTGTAGAAGACAGGTACAAACAGCAAAGAAAGAGGCGGAGAGATGGAGATGTCAGTATAAACAAGGAAAGAGCAAAGAAGAGAGGGAGCGCTGTTTGAGAAAAGCGTTTGGAAGTGAAAGGCAATAAATAAAGCATGGCCAAATAATAGAGTAAATGTATAGATAATAAGACACACACACACACACACACACACACACACACACACACACACACACACACACGAGAGAGAGAGAGAGAGAGAGAGAGAGAGAGAGAGAGAGAGAGAGAGAGAGAGAGAGAGAGAGAGAGAGAGAGAGAGAGAGAGAGAGAGAGAGAGAGAGAGAGAGAGAAATATTTTTGGAAGAATTTTGAAAGAAAAGACAAAATATCTCTAGTCACAATGATGCAAAGAATATGCACAAGGGAAATATGAGAGAACAGGAAAATGCAATCCACCAAAACCACAAGGTAGGAAAATTGTGGAGCCCAAAAACCTTCAAAAAAGTTAAGTAAGAAGTGAAAAAGAAAATTATGAAACACAATAAAAGGAAGACGATTTAGAGAAAAAAATAAATAAAAGAACGAGAGGAAAACAATATACAGAAATTAATCTTGTGAAAAAGTCAAATTTTTTAAAAGCCATATTATACAAACTTTTTCCACCATTGAATATATCCTACACAAAATAATACATAAACTTTATTCTTCACATCGCTTTCAGGGTTAAGAGAAGCTTTGAATAGTTGCAACTTCCAAACTTTCAAAACTCCAATATATGGAAATAGTACGTATACAAAATAGTCACCAAGAAACCTCATATCAATTCTCTTACAAGGAAATAACATAGATGGATCAAGATAGTAATAAAAAATGGGTTTCAATTAGGATGAAGAAAATTTATCGACTAAGAAATTTACACAGTTTTGCTTTACGGAAGAACGCTACTACATCATGAATGTGTACGTAAATCAATCTCATTAGGATCCGTTACACTATGACCTAACAATTCTGCTTTAGCAATCAACGTTATGGCAATCAAACCAGAAACAAAAGGCGACTTACCAGCATTACAGTACGCTCTCGCCCAGTCTCGGTGATCGCTTTTTCCTCTTCAGTTTATAGGTCACCGAATTTCCTTTTTTCTGTAAAAGTCACATCATGATTTTTGGTAACGAACGCATACTGGCTGGAGTGGAGGGTCGGTGGGCGGGTGTGGAGGCCAATGGACAATATTAATGGCGCCCCGGCTCACTGGTGCTCGACGTAAATTACAGTTATTGAATTCAGGTTGTTTTCTCAGTGAATATAGTAACGGCAATGCAAAACAAATATTTATAACGCTGAATAAAATGGTGAGTTTCACGTCCTTAATTTATGAAACATGCTAAATACTACAGAGTGGGGGTTCATGCGGCATCACCACCCAATCTCTCCGCTTTCGAGCACTGACACGCCTGCCATCAAGCGACACCTGAGTAGAGGAAACAAAACAGCAAAACAAAATCAAAATAACAGTATGTGTGTGTGTGTGTGTGTGTGTGTGTGTGTGTGTGTGTGTGTGTGTGTGTGTGTGAGAGAGAGAGAGAGAGAGAGAGAGAGAGAGAGAGAGAGAGAGAGAGAGAGAGAGAGAGAGAGAGAGAGAGAGAGAGAGAGAGAGAGAGAGAGAGAGAGAGAGAGAGATTCTTTTCGCTGGGCAAGATAACTTTGATAACTAAATAAGTAATCAAACAACAGAGTTCACAACACCACATTTGCGATCAAAGGACAAATAATGGGATATGAAAGTAAATTCTATTCCCTTTGTCTGGGTGCTTTTCTCTCTCTCTCTCTCTCTCTCTCTCTCTCTCTCTCTCTCTCTCTCTCTCTCTCTCTCTCTCTCAGAAATAGCATTGTTCACATATACAAATATCTATATTTATATCTCTGTAAATATTATTTATTTTTAGTTCTTTTCTTGTGCAATGAATAATAGAATGAATAATAAGAGATCCCTCAAACTCACCATCTCTTTTCTCCTATTTTGACTTGTCACAGAGAATATAATAAAAGAAAATATATATGTTTCTTCCACAAACACACACTCACAAACACACACACACACACACACACACACACACACACACACACACACATATGAAAATTTTTGTTTTGGTAACACTGGAAGCACTTGAATTGATATATCTTGACGGTGTAATATACGCACCGCCGATTCCTCTGACAGGTCAATATCACGGAAATGAAACGAACGTCGTATGATAAAAGTCGATGACTGGTGGACGTGACATCAATATTCACGCCAAATTTAGTAAATCCTGTTAATTATCTGACTGAACTTGAAGCAATCTTTGTCTCAGTTCACGGTGATTAGCTGATAAAAAGATACAGAAGTGTATCTTAGCTTTCCACTCTTGAATATCTTTTTGCCTTACAAAGATTCATCTAAATACCAAAGAAAAGCACTGCAATATTTTATGCACCGCATAAAATATTTTTTTGTTTTGTAGGAGTGCTGGTGACTGACACTATAACACACACACGCACACACACACACACACACACACACACACACACACACACACACACACACACACACACACACACACACACACACACACACACACACACAAACACGGGACGAGAAAATGGCAAACAAAATTGAAGTTTGTGGATAAAAATTGGTTTATCTCTCTCTTAATCTATTTGTCTCTGCGAACACAACACACATTCCATTTTTCAGACACACGCACACAAACACGCTCAAAAACATCGAGACACGCAGCTCTAATCCTTTACATTGAAGTTCATTTTTTTTTCATTGACTCTCTCGTCAGGAAGGTCGCGCGGTGCATGCATGAAAGCCTGTATGTACGCACATATACTGTAGAGAGAAACGTCTCTCCTCCCTTCTTTTTCTGCCGAAGGGTAACCACTGGTAAACTTGTGGAATAAAACATATATATATATATATATATATATATATATATATATATATATATATATATATATATATATATATATATATATATATATATATATGTATATATATATATAGTGGATAGGAGGAATGAAAAAATGTGAATGGGAAAAAGGAGAAGAATGGAAGAAGGCAGGAGGGAGGGAAACAGGAGGAGCTGGTGTGGGGATGCCTGGCTGTTCTTGATGATTAAGGAGAACACTGGGATAGGATTTATGCGTGTCGTTAAGGTGAGGGAGTGCTAGAGTTTCCGGGGTTCAGCAACCATGCAAACACGCGGCGCAGATCTATGAGGAAGCGTCTCCGACTCATCAACACGATTTCAGAATGCGGGTAATTAGAAAAGTTTTTTTTCATGACGCAACGATTATCGTGTGGCTTGTGATTGTGTGTCCGTGTGTATGGGTAGATGAGTAGACTGGTAGGCAAATTAGTGGATAGGTGAATAGAAGGTGAGTGATTGTGTGAATAAGTGGCAGGATGGCTGAGTGGGTAGGTTGGTGGATGGGTAGATGGTAAGCGGGTGAGTAGATGGTGGATGAATATATCGATTAATAGGACTTTGTGGTTAGATTTTTTTTTTTTTTTTGTGAGAGGGGAAAACTGGCTATGGGCAACATAAAACGACAAAAAAGCTCACTAAGTTGCCAGTCCCCTTTATGGTTCGAGGAAGTTAGCCAATGAAAGTGATAAATGTCTTGAAACCTCCCTCTTAATTGAAACCAAGTCATAGGAAGCTAAAAATAGAGAAGCAGGTAGATACTTCCAGAGTTTACCAGAGAAAGGTATGAATGATTGAGAGTTCTGATTAACTCTTGCATTAACGAGTTGGGCAGAATAGTGGTGAGAAGAAGAAAGCATTGTGCAGCGAGACCGCAGCAGGAGGGGAGGCATGCATTTAGCAAGATCAGAAAAACAGTTAGCACGAAAATCGCGGTCGAAGATGTCGAAAGATGCAAGAGGCTGAATATAGTCAATCAGAAGAGAAGAATCGATAAGAGGAAAAACTTTTGATTCCAGTCTTTCTAGATAGCAGTTGACCAGGGTTGAGAAAGAAAACCGGCAGAGATGCCTCAGAAGGCCTAACTTTATAGAAGCTGTTACAGCAAGAGATGAGATGTGAAGTTTCTAGTTCAGATTATAAGTAAAGAACAGACCAAGAATATTCAGTGTAGAAGATGGACAGTTAAGTGTCATTGAGGAAGATGGGACTGTTGTCTGGAACGTTGGATTGAGTTGATAGATGGAGAAATTGAGCTTTTGAGACATTGAACACAACTAAGTTTTCTCTGCCCTAATGACAAATTTTAGAGAGACCAGACATCAGGCATTCTGTGGCGTCCTTGTGGGATCTGTTAACTTCCTGAAGGGTTGGTCGTCTCGGAAAAAGACGTGAAAAAATGTAGGATGGTAGCGTAAGAATCGATAGGGCAAGAAGTTTGGTTTAGAAGATCACTAATGAATAAGGAAGAGAGTGGGTAACAGGAAAGAACCCTGATGAACACCACTTAATAAATTTAGGAAAAGAACATGGGCCGTCTACCACAAAAGCAGTAGAACGGTTGGAGAGGAAACTTGAGATAAAGTTATAGGGAAAAGGATAACATCCGTAGAAGGATAATTTTGAGATCAAAGCTTTGTGCTAGACTCTTTCAAAGACTTTTGAAATCTCTGAGACAACAGCAAATGTTTCACCAAAATCTTTAAAAGATTATGACCAAGACTCAGTAAGGAAAGCCAGAAGATCACCAGTAGAGCGACATTGAAGGGAGCAATAATGGCGATCAGGTAGAAGATTGTGAAGTGACAAGTGTTCAAAAGTCTTCCTATTGCGGATAGATTCAGACTTTAGACAAGTAAGAGATTAAAGGTATAGGGCGGTAGTTTGAGCATTTATAATGGTAACCTTTTTTTAGGGACAGGCTGACTGTAGGTAAACTTTCAGTAAGAAGAAAAGGTAGAAATCGATAGATGGAATTGGAAGATGTATGGGTGGATAACTGGATAGGGGATGAGGTTGAATGGATGGGCGGATGTTGTTAAATAAGTATGATGATGCCTTGGCGGACCTTACATTAATGTGTGCGGATCCACTTGGATGCTTTACGAAGACTAGTCCAGACGTCTCTCTCTCTCTCTCTCTCTCTCTCTCTCTCTCTCTCTCGTGCACAAGAAGAAAAAGAATGCATATAACCTATAATGACATAATCTGAAAGTATTGTTGGGTTGTTTACGCAAAAGATCGCTTGATGATCCTGGTTTATCTTGTTTTACCGTTACATGGTGTTTGACACGTGAGAAAGTTAACCTGATAACTTAAGGTAGTGTAAGAGTTTACCGCTTGTATTCACGTATGCATTCTTTAGTGCTGTATGTTTGGTGCACAACTAACAGAGCAAGTAACAAATATCTTTGGCACTGGTAAAACATTACTGAAGAGAAAAAAAAAGCAGTCCTATTCTGTGATAAGTAGGTCAGGTATGAGGACTGCTGGGACTAAGTCTTAATGTGCTGCATGACGTGATTAACGCTGTTTGGGAAGCATAACGGGTTTATGGAAGAATGATGGTCACCGACACCTAGTTCTGCGTTCGTACACTAAATGATAGTTTCTTACGGGAACAGTTATCCAACATATGTGAGAAAATAAAATATTCTCTTATTGTGAAATGCTTCACACATTACCATAAAGTACCGCTTATGTTGCCAGCCATCTCCTTCCTCTCCCCAGCTGGTGTTCTTTTCTTACTCATGTGCATGGAAAAGCTCCCTTGAGACCTTCCTCAACCCTCCCCGTCTCTCTCTCCTCTTCCCGGTCCTGGAGGCAACAGCCCGCCACAGCTCGGAAGTGCAAGTGATCTATCAGCGAGAGCAGCGACAAGGGGCACAGGATTTATCACCAGGCGATGTATAAAATTGAAAGAGAGAGAGAGAGAGAGAGAGAGAGAGAGAGAGAGAGAGAGAGAGAGAGAGAGAGAGAGAGAGAGAGAGAGAGAGAGAACATTGGTAAACAAACTTAAACTTTAATACACAACGAATACAGGAAATGTGAGAACACAAAAAAATATGATAAAGTTGTCAACTGATCTAATTGCACCAATCTCCTCTCACCACAGAAATAAAACAGAATCACACAACTTAAGAAGAAGTGAGCCAGCCGGATGAAGGTGGAGAGAAGGCAACAGACAATACTCTCACGACCTAAGGAGTCCCAGAGCTCTCTTTCCGTCGACACTGAAAATCCTGGGAACTACTGAAAAAGAAATCGCTCTACGTGACACGAATTTAGCCAGTAAGTGTGAACGCGGGAAAGAAAGGTTTGAATCAATTGTAGCTTTTTCTCTCTCTCTCTCTCTCTCTCTCTCTCTCTCTCTCTCTCTCTCTCTCTCTCTCATTCAATGGCACTTGCAGACTTTGTTTTCCTGGTTTGCGATATACTTGGAAATCTTATTTTATTATTGTATATTATGAAATGAAAATAATTTCGAATACATGTTTTAAAGGGGACGCGCCACATTTCCTACGTCACATTTCCTACATGACATATCTCCTACAAATTTAACAGCTTTTAGAGTAGTGGCATATTTCCTACAGGGATCCCCCAGGGATACAACATATCTTCTACACAGTAGGTGTAGGCAATATGCTGAGTACTAAGTTGCTGTGTAGGAAATGTGCTGGATACTTATTTTTGTGTAGGAATATGGCCACCTATTTGTAGGACATGTAGCAGTATTCCAGTTATTGTAGATTTGTAGAAGTGACTCCTTCAGTTATACTGCCATATCTCCTACAAACATTATAATATGAATATTGATGTATATACGATAAAACTGTAGGATCTGGAAAGCACATTGATTAAAAATGGAACTTTTATTTGTCATTAAAATGGCTAAAACATCTTACAATGGCAGTTTCAAATGAAAACCTCAAGCCTGTCATCAATATCAGTACAAGTGGGTCATGTTGTAGGATTGTTGTTATCTGCAGCTGACATAAGGATAGTTATGCAGTTTGCAGAGGTGGAAAGCCATGTTTGATCCAGGAGCAGTGGATTAAGATATACCGTCTGTCTGAACGACATATAACAAGCTAAGTACTTGTTGACTGGTCAAGGTGTCAGGAGTATAGTGTGCCAGAAGCGCCGAACACAAAGGCTCTCTGCTAGAGAGGTGCGTCTACAGCGTGTAGGAAATGTGACAGTAGAGATAATTGTGTGCAGGAGATATGCTGTATTGGAGTAGGATATGTGAAAGAACAGACTCTTGAGTGTAGAAAATGTGTCACTACTTTAAAATGACTAAAATTGTAGGAAATGTGCCCTGTAGAGCACTCAGTTTTTGTGTAAAAAATATGCAAGATACTTCCTTTTGTGTATGAAATATGACCACTTATGTGTAGGACATGTATTCTAATTATTGCAGATTTGTAGGGGAAGTGACTATACCCCATTTTAAACAATAATAGTGCCAGCCAGACAAAGACGATGAGATTAAAGTGTATGCATTCTTATGTAGAATCACCTACATAATATATGTACGGAGATGCATCTTTCTGATGACCAAATCAAGTCATCATTTGGTTATGAAAAGCTGGTGTGATGAAATTAAACCTAAATCGGCTTTGTTATATTGACGATAGACTTTTTTTTAGCAGACACGAGATGAATATGCATTTTTCCTTCACAGTAGTGGCGTTGATGGAAATGTTCGCGCGTTTGTGTGAGCATCACGATTTTTCTATTTGATTTCAGAACTCACTCGGC
>NC_059273.1:1042500-1055000 GCF_017591435.1 Portunus trituberculatus
TTGAGCTCGTTCCGTAGGGTAACGTCTGGCTGTCTCGTCAGAGACTGCAGCAGATCAAACAGTGAACACACACACACACACACAAACACACAAATGCAAAGAATAGGCACGTCCATGACTTTCAATGATGGTAAAAAAAAAAAAATAGTACGTTAAGTTTATCTAGAAAGAATTTAGAAAGAATGTATAATAAAATGAAAGAAAAATATACACTGACTAATTACCTTGACTTAACGGAGAGAAGAAGACAAATGTCGAAGAGGTAAGCACGGCATTTTTCACCATAAGGGTAATGACATTATTCTTTTCAACGGAGGACATAGAAAATCCATTACGTGAAAAGGTATGGATTAAGGAAAGAAAATTTATGACTATTAGCACTGGAAGGGGAGACAGGGGGAAGAGGAGAATGGGGATACAAAAATATCAAAGAACTAATTTTAGGAAAAGGAAAGAGAGTAAATATGGAAGCAAAGAGAAAATGTTGGGAGGCGTGTGAAGAGTGGGGTGAGGGGAAGCGGGGAACTGGAGGGATGGTGTGAGGAAGGTGGTAGGGGAGCTGTGAGGTGATAAAGTGAGAGCTAAGTGGCACAGGAGTGTAAAATATGTGTAAGTTGAATGAGAGAGAGAGAGAGAGAGAGAGAGAGAGAGAGAGAGAGAGAGAGAGAGAGAGAGAGAGAGAGAGAGAGAGAGAGAGAGGAAAAGGTGAATGAATATGAAAACAACAAGCGTATCTGACAAAAAGAAGCTTGAGGGAAAGAACAATTAGGAATCATATGAGGCAATACAAAATTAAAGTCCTTATTTCAGAGCGAGTAAGTTTAAATCGAGTTTTTTTTTTTTCTTTTTGCTTAAAGACACGAACATTACCCTCATTTCAGAGTTGAACCATTTTTTTTTTTTTTTGTGCAATAACCTTTCCAGAAAACAATGCCATTTTATTGGGAAGTGTCAAAAGTTGCATTACAAAATGAGAGCAAAGAAATTTTCTGTCTGAGTTACCTCCCGTGATCTCTGAAACATAAGTTACTGCAGGAATATTTTCGTCATGAATTTTACCGATTTTCATGGGGATTGTGAAACAGTAAATACCTGTCACGTTTTGAGCCTATGCCTCGACAGAAAACATATTCCACTGTGACTAGATCATCCAGATTGATAGAGGTATCTTACTATTATCTTTTTTGTTGTCATATTTGTTTTGTTTTGTCATTTGTAGTAATGACGATCGTACGCCAAATTAATAGGAAGGATTTTATATTTTGCGAAGCTGTCATCCAAAGTTTTCAAAAATTGTATTGTCACATTTCAGAGCTTGGCTAAAAAAAATGTTGTAATGAATTAATCTTTATATTTTCGACAATTTTTCCTCGTTAATCCAGTGAACTGAGATAAAAAGCTACCGACGCCACGGCTCATCTGACCTTTGCTCATGACGGCCCGCTGTGTGGTACTTGGTGCTTTGCAGCAAAACGTAAAATTTGTAAAAACAAAATGCTGGAGGTGTGAAAGTTCAAAGGAGTACTGGAAAGGGGAAAGGATAAAAGGGAAAAGGGAAAGCAAAGGATGAGAAGTATAGAAATGAGAGGATGACGGAGGGGATAGAGGATGCAGAGGATATGCCGATGAAGGGGAAGTGAGAAATATCGGATTGAGAGTTTAAGGACAATTTAATTACATGGGATTAGAAGATGTGAAGGGAAGCACTAGACAGGAGGAAGCAAGCATGAAACCTTTTGCAGGCATGAGACTGATTAAACGGTAACAAAAACTGACAATGATTAAATGAGAGAAAATAGATAGGGACGAAAAATGCAAACACTTCTGAAAACGAAAACATGGAATGTGGAAACAAAACTAACAATCCAAAATATCAATGCCAAAAAAAAAAATGAAAAAATGAAAAAAAAGATAAGATCTATCTAAAATAAATAACAATACAAAAACATCGATTTCCAACATTTCCTTCTCCTTTTTATTTTTGCAAAATAGACAATCTTTCCATAAATACCTGGGAGTCAGACCCACGAGAAATTAAGGGTAAAGAATTCCACCGGCATGGCCACGTTGCCGCGCCGAGCCACGACGTGTCCCTAAATATGGCCCTTCACGCGACACTGACTCCGGGGAGAACACGACTCATTTTAAGCATATAATTTTTATTCCTCAAAGGCCTCCGAGTCCAGCACGTCTCCGGCGCAGCTAAGACCGAACAAAGGATCAAAATTAAGCTGGAGTTATTATTAGAAGGAGTTATAAGGCTGCTTGTATATATAAAGGAAAGGCACATACCCCTGCCTCCTCTGTCGTCTGGAGGAGCGTGCAGTGCTCTTAAGAATATGCGAACGGCTCAGTAAGGAAGAAAATGACGGCCACTTTGGGAGACGGAGGGCGAGAGGTGTCTTTACAAAGGGATGAAACTCATACTTCCGATTCAAGGCGGCCCTGTTTATGGCTCCGAGTTACGCCTCACATTAAGCCTTTGGAATCTTACGAGCGCCAGAAATATTTCCGTCCGATAAGACTGGGGCAGGCGAGGGAAGGACTGAGGGTAAATGTAGTCGAGATGCAAAGCGCTGGGAAGTAAGGGATTCCACGGCTTTAGAAAGACACAAAGAGGCGATTCAAAGGGATTGTTACGTTGCTCTACTGTCCTGTTGTGTTATCCAACACCGTTGACGTGCTTCGTAACTGTGGTGCTAACGTCTTGAAAAATAGTGTTCCTAACACACTGATGTCTTTACGGTCAGGACGCCTAAGTAAAGATATTAATTCTTATAGTAAACAACACATTCAAAATTACTGTACATTCTTTTTTACAAGTTTGCAGTTATAGAATAACGACGGTACGTTGTAGCTAGATGTAACTCTATATTTTTTTCGTTTTAAAATCACTCTTTACTCCTTGCCCTCCCCCCAAAAAAAAATCTCTACCAGCTCAATTTTACATTTTTATCATTACCATTCAACAATAAACCAGATCACTACGACGTCACGACGAGGCTTTTTAGATAAATATTCAAAGTCCGTCGCGATTTTTCTTTCACGTGTCATTACATTCAAAGGAGTTCTGGAAGACCCAAGATAAGTCCGAATGCGGCTGTGAGTTTACATTTTACTGAAGTTCAATATCTTGGCAAATCTTCAGAAAAATAAGAGCCAGTGAAAGACGATAGAGAGAGAGAGAGAGAGAGAGAGAGAGAGAGAGAGAGAGAGAGAGAGAGAGAGAGAGAGAGAGAGAGAGAGAGAGAGAGAGAGAGAGAGAGAAACTGCGAATGAATGAAGTGAAACAAAGGTGAAATACAAGATTTGGTTTGGTATTGAATTGCTCGTAACTGATAGCATAACATAAAAAAAGAAAAGACTTAACTAGTTCAGTATTCAGCACAAAAACACATCCTTCACTAATGAGGACGATCACAAGTCATCTGTTTTTAACTCATAAATAATAATAAAAAGTGAAACACACATCACGCCATCACACCTCACATAACTCAATCCTTCCGTTCGGCACCAACATGTTGATTAGCCGACTCTATGACATTAATTCTCGTCAACACTCGAAACTGTCGCTCCTCCCTTTCCACAACACTCCGCTGGGCACAGAACCGCCAGGCACTGGGTGTAAATTGGATTACTCTAAAAGGACCAAGTCAAACGCTCACAAGCAACACGCGACAGGAGCTGCAAGGGGACGTCTCCTCCTCCTCCTCCTCCTCCTGCTACTACCAGTGCTGAGTATTTGGCACAACACGACAAGTCCCTTTGCTTACACTTGTTAGGTGAGTTAGTCTGCGGGACACTCCTACGTTCCCTTGACTACGCGAGACAGTGAGGTGTGGGATACAAGTTAGATTCTCTGCAGACATCCTTCTTTTCGTTCCTTAATTCCCTTAATTTGTGTGTTCAGTGACGAAGAGAGAGAGAGAGAGAGAGAGAGAGAGAGAGAGAGAGAGAGAGAGAGAGAGAGAGAGAGAGAGAGAGAGAGAGAGAGAGAGAGAGAGAGAAAAATGAAAGTATGAGTTTATAACGCCTAATACCCGAGTCATTATCACACAAAGATATTGAGTCAACAAAAGTTTCACAAAAATGAATAACAGAGAACATTATAAATGACGCAAAATATGACCCGTAAAAGCAACTTGCTCAGTTTCTAAGCGTCTCACAAAGAAACGTAATTATTAATCAATAAACCAATTTTCTTTTATAATTAAGCAATATATCAATTTCTTTTCCCGTTCTCTCTCTAAATTGATCACTCATTTTCCACTTTGCATCACACACACTTATTTATTTTCGTTCGCAAGAAAATGAAGAACACTTTTCATTTACCAAGAAAACTGGACGAGAATGAGGGAAAGGAGACGGAGGAGGAGAAAGAGAATAAGGAATATAAGTAAATGAGAAAAAATCGAGGGATGGTAAAAGGAAATATAAATGAAGAACAAAGGAAGAAAATAATTCGCAGCCAAAATAAGATTGAATTCGGGAAATCATAAACATACAAGCTGAGCAAAATGTATGATAAGGTAAAGAGAAGAAGAAGAAGAAGAAGAAGAAGAAGAAGAAGAAGAAGAAGAAGAAGAAGAAGAAGAAGAAGAAGAAGAAGAAGAAGAGAAGAAGAAGAAGAAGAAGAAGAAGAGAAGAAGAAGAAGAAGAAGGAAAAAGAGAAGAAGAAGAAGAAGAAGAAGAAGAAGAAGAAGAAGAAGAAGAAGAAGAAGAAGAAGAAGAAGAAGAAGAAGAAGAAGAAGAAGAAGAAGAAGAAGAAGAAGAAGAAGAAGAAAATGATGATGATGAAGAAGAAAAATAATCTCATGGTGATCTTGAGAAGGAGGGGGAGGAGGAGGAGGAGGAGGAGGAGGAGGAGGAGGAGGAGGAGGAGGAGGAGGAGGAGGAGCAAGAAGCAAGATCATGCATAAATGAAAGATAAAACATCACCTGGCAAACGAAATATGATAAAGGCGAGGAAAGACCACAAAATGAAAAATTGCCTAAAATAAGAAAAGTGCCAACACGTATCCCAAGTTATGATAGAGTGGGAGTGATAAGAAAGAACCAAACCGACAGCAGCACTGCGCACAATGAGAAATGTTGGAAAGTAAAAGAGAGAGGAGAGGAAAAAAAAAAAAGGGGAGGAAACAACGCGGAAAACATAAATACAAACCTGCGTAGAAAGACATGGAAAATAAAAAAGAGAAATCAATTGGTAAGGCATCGTAAAAAAAAAAAAATAACAAATAAATAAGATGCCTTAGGGAATTTATGCATGCAAACACTTCGACTTTCCGACAAAAAAAAAAAAAGAAAAGAAAAAAAGAAAGAAAGACATGTGGAAGACGGAAGAAATTATTCCAAATATGAAGGCGTGCAAAAGTTTCGCCTTTCATGTTAGTGTGTAGAGTTTGATCAAAATTATTAATGACGAAGTGCTGAGAACTTGAGCCCACAGAGAGAGAGAGAGAGAGAGAGAGAGAGAGAGAGAGAGAGAGAGAGAGAGAGAGAGAGAGAGAGAGAGAGAGAGAGAGAGAGAGAGAGAGAGAGAGAGAGAGAGAGAGAGAGAGAGAGAGAGAGAGAGAGAGAGAGAGAGAGAGAGAGAGAGAATGCCAGTGCAGAGCTTAAGTTAAGTAAAGATTATTGTAAAAGGAACAAAAAAAAAATGTAAAGATGCAGATATTATTGGAAACAGGTTAACAATGTCAGAGAAAAAAAAATGTCATATTGAGGACAGTTGATAAAGACGCTGCAATCAAATAAAAAAGGAGAGAGTGCAGGTGAGATAGATATGAGAAAAGGGTTAAAAAAATAACTAAGGACGAATAAAAAGATGACGAATTAATTGGAAGAGAAAAAAATGCAGTTCAGGTCAGTCAGGTATTCTTCTACATCTGATAAATTCAACCACCATTGATATTATCATCAAACTTCCACTTATAAAGGTTGAAACATCAGAACGTATCGCTTAATAATCATGTATTGGTATTTTCAAATAAAGTTAATTTGTGTATGGCCGCTTTATTTTCTCTCTTATAATGTTCTTTCTTTCTTTCTCTTTTCCCTCCTCTGTCTTTTACCGATGGTTTCTCAGAGCTCTCTTGTGCCTCGGTTTTATGCATTTTGTTGACAGCCTAACATGATTATTTGATACATTTTTCATAAGGCATAATACTCATCACCTCGATTAACGCTTCATACATTTATATATATAATGAAGGCCACCAAGCAGCAATTTCAAGTAAAACATAATTTCCACAGAATATGCATGAGTAACAAATACCTTACACAGACACACACACACACACACACACACACACACACACACACACACACACACACAGTTATCGTCGCAGAATATCATAGCCTTGCATCCAATCACCTCACTTTGTTTTGACGTAATGTACCTTCTCGTAGCGTATCTCAAAGAGTTACAAGCTGAGCTGGACACGCTCCGGTAACGCAAACATGGGTCTTGTTTTTCACTGCCTTCATTTTCGCATCATAAGACATTACCAGGCATTTCATTACGCTACTTAACGGCTCGGCAAGGAACCCAACATAATGAGCAGCTACTTGCCAAAAAATTGATTTTTTTTTTATAGCTTTTTTTTTTTTTAATATATATATACAGGTATTCTGGTATCTGGAGCCTTTCGACTTCTGTAAGTGACGCTTCTGGAGTGGTTGTATAGGAAAATGGGTAAGATTTTCTACCCGACATTCTCCTTTTTTTTTTTTTTCTTTGATTAGTGAAAGTATGACGTATTTGATTTATTGATGCGTAATTTTATATAACCAGAAACGAACACGTAAAACATGGATATAAACTCTAATGAGAAAACAGATAGTCTTAATAAGGCAAACAATTGTCGCCCCGCTGTTATTCAAGTCAATACAAAGATCAAGGAAAAAAAAAATGTTTATCCAGTCTTTTCAGTGCCATTTTGAAGCCTCGTTTTCCTCTTATATTTTCCATTACTAAAATTTTTTTTTTGAACTCAATTCCTCCCTTTCATGCGAACAGTACTCCATATATGGGCTGATAGGGTGGCTGTACAGAGTTAGCAGTTGGTGGGGGTGAGAGAAAACAGTGGAGACGACTCAGAACGCCAACTTAATGAAAGCTATCTTAAGCTAGAAAAGAGAAGTGAAGTTTCCAGATTAGATTACAAGTAAAGGACAAGCCAATAATATTCAGTTTAGTAAAGGGTGACAGTTGAGTGTCACTGAAGGAAAGGGGATAGTTTTCTGAAGGTTGCGTCGTGTGTGTGTGTGTGTGTGTGTGTGTGTGTGTGTGTGTGTGTGTGTGTGTGTGTGTGTGTGTGTGTGTGTGTGTGTGTGTGTGTGTGTGTGTGTGTGTGTGTGTGTGTGTGTGTGTGTGTGTGTGTGTGTGTGTGTGTGTGTGTGTGAGCAAGCAGCAAATTCTTCATGTTTACTTTAATTTCTTATCTCAATCATTACTTACAATTTTTGCAGATGCTTGAATCGACAATTTTTACAGAATAGTTTATCGTCATTCATGATTCAAAAGAAACCAGTTTTATCAGGCAACTATTTTCGTGACATTTTTCTGAACATGAACACCTCGCATGAAAGTCCAACTTCATAATTAAAAAGTTTATATCGAGGAAAACTTTTTTTTTTTTGCTGCTGCTTGTTTCATCTTACAAGAAATCACTTCTAATCACACATGCACTTTTTCATTTACATTATATATATTTTTTCATACATTCGTTATTCTCAATACAGCGAGTTAACTTATGATGAAAAGCTCGATTTATTAACCTTTACGGGCATGATGAATAACAATGCACAATAAAGAGTTAGCAAGCCTTGCGCATGTGATGTAATGCTTGTCTCTTAATTGTGCTTCCTTCAAACAATCAACACTCATAGGAATTTAAAAGTAGGATTACTTTGCTGCTGCTGCTGCTGCTGCTGTTGTTGTTGTTGCTGTTGTTGTTGTTGTTGTTGTTGTTGTTGTTGTTGTTGTTGCTGCTGTTGTTGTTTTTGTTGTTGTTTTTGGTGGTGGTGGTGGTGGTGGTGGTGGTGGTGTCTGTGGTTTCATCACCATCAATATTAATTAACTAGTCATCATGTTTACAATTGACATAAATACAGGAAACAAGAAGATCAATGAATTTTAGTGGGGAAATAACCAATTAAAAGAGGAAAAAATATTAAAACTACTCAAGATACTTAAACAGTCATATACGTAGCTGTTGTGGATGTGTTCTCGGTAAAAGAGAAACAATATTCAGGAAACAGTAATGTCTATTGAAAACATAAAAACTTGGCTAGACCACGACAAATAAAAACAAAGAACGAAAAGAAAATAAAAAAAAATGAGAGTGACATATCGACCAGCTAGCGTGTGTTAATCCTCCAATCTCGTAACTTTTCTGGGTTGACACTTTTATTCTTTTCTGTTTAGGTTTTCAACACATTTCTTTATAAACATGTTTCTTTTTATCAAACCTTTTTCTCTCCTTATCTTGCCTCCTTTTCATAACACTACACTTCAGAATCCTCAACAGCTCCCTCTTTTTTTTTTTCCTGAAGGTCGAATCTTCCTCCACTGACTCAATAACCTCGTCAAGTCGCCCATTCCATCCAAATTACACACTTCTACTGATTTGATTACCCAAAGAAATCGTGTTTTAGGCCTAGTATCATAATTTTTTTAGAGTCTAAAACTCCATTATGTGGGGGAAGATGAAGCACCTAAGGGTGAAAAAAAATAAAGCAACAGACCACTCTCTCTCTCTCTCTCTCTCTCTCTCTCTCTCTCTTACTCTGTGTGTGTGTGTGTGTGTGTGTGTGTGTGTGTGTGTGTGTGTGTGTGTGTGTGTGTGTGTGTGTGTGTGTGTGTGTGTGTGTGTGTGTGTGTGTGTGTGTGTGTGTGTGTGTGTGTGTGTGTGTGTGTGTGTGTGTGTGTGTGTGTGTGTGTGTGTGTGTGTGTGTGTGTGTTTGTACGCGCGCGAGTACTTAAAGATGAACATGTATATCTACGAGTAGAGCAAGTCATTCATTTTCAATACCAGCACAATAAAGATGTGGGTGTTTAAAGTTAGCGGATTTGATTGGAACGTAATAAACAAACGAAGGAGGATGCAATATACAATAACAAAAAAAAAAAAAATAAAGGCAAAGACGGAAATACGTCTAACTTAAGTAACATGGGAGAACACATACACACAGTGAAATGTCGGATGGTGAGAAAATTACTTGGAAAACAAGGCATAGCGTTCAATTAAACCCAGCTTTTCCACGTAACTCACACGGCAACACTCGCCACAGATTGGACGAGGCGCGGGAACAATAATCCATCATTCAAGGCTGTAGTTTTTTAGCGCCTGGTGCAGTCTTCAAAGAGCTACCTGCTTCTGAAAGGCGAGAGGGTAGGCAAAGATAGCGTGGCTTGATGTGAAGGGCGAAGGAAAGGGAAGGAAGGGAGGGAGGAAAGATGAGAAACTAAAAGGAGGGAAGGAAGGAAGGCAGGCAAGTAAGATGAGACACTGAAGGGAGGGAAGAAGACAAGAATGGAGTGTGAAGAGAGACAGGTGTATAGGTCGACAGAGGTAGAATGGAGTGACAGCTTAAAATTAGGAATGAAAGGGGAATGTAGAGGGGAAAGTAACTGACTGAATATCATGAATGATGTGAAAAGAAAAAAAAATAAAGTAAACGATTTTATTTCAGAAGAGACGAACGGGTGTAAAATGTATCTAAAAGGATTGTGGTGAAGATGGCTTACAAGTGTAAATATCTTTTCGAATGGAAGGATAAGAAATGCTCTGAGCAAGGCGGAGGAAATGCTATCCAAAGGAATGGTTATATACATGATTAATGAAGTTGGGAGCAGGTGTGGAGGCCGGAACACACCTGCGCGTGTTGCATAATTAAGTGAATGTTTGTCGGAGCAAGACTTTTTATGCTCAGAAATTTTGCACTTTGGCAAGTCTCCTGAAATATGAATCAGTTCGTAGTGAAAATTAAGCGGTGGGGAGAAGTATTAATAAAACACGTACAAATTGGTAAATAAAAGAATTGAAAAATAGGAGTTCTTAAATAATCAAAGGAGAAGAAACATCAAAGGGCGGACGATGAAAAAAAAGTAAAGAGTAAGCTCATAACCGGTTTATTTATAATGCATCTTGTATACTCAACCACATATTTCGTGAAAGATTACTTGACGCAGAGACAAAAAAATAAATAAATAAAAATATATATTTATAAATATAAATACTTAAAAATGGCATGTGAGCAAGTCCTTATACTTTTCATGGTAAAAGAAAAAATACTGCAAAAATTCCTTATGTAGCAAGCGATTACTAAGACAAGGTGCAATAAAGACGAGGTTATAACTATCACAGAACCTCACCGCTCATTTCTTCCTCACTTGTACTCCCCAAAATCTCTTGTTACCATGTCCTTTCTATCACCCTCAAGTATCCACCTCCCTTGTAAGCATCATTTCATAAATCAACCTCTTTTTTCTTATTGATTATCCTTCCCTTTCTCTCCTTCCATTCCCGTGCATTCAACTGCTCTCTTTCCACTCTCAAAACCTGCTCTGCCTTCACTACGTGCAGGGGAAATGCTAAGGGCTCGCTACACTCGCTTCATACTCATCCCTCTTGTTGTAATATTTCCTTCATAATGTATACGCCTCCCTGCCGGCTGTTCCTGCGACGAATTATAGTCTCAGAAAGGCACTCTGGATTCCCCTCCCTCTATCTCGCCCTTATTAACCATCCATCTCTCTCTCTCGCTCTCTCACTTGACCCCTTGTCTTACCCATTTGTAATCTCCCCCAGCCCCTCTTCTCTCTCTCTCTCTCTCTCTCTCTCTCTCTCTCTCTCTCTCTCTCTCTCTCTCTCTCTCTCATTTACTTTCAATGTTTTGTAGTACTTACTCAAGTTTGGTTTTGTTTGACAAATACAGAATGGCGGGGTTTGAGATTAATATTAATATCTGAAAAATATTCCTTTATGTATACTGCACATAGTAAAGGAAACCACATAGTACAGTGAGTGACGATGTCTAGGACTGTAACAACAATAAAAAAAAAAATATATATATATATATATATATATATATATATATATATATATATATATATATATATATATATATATATATATATAGAGAGAGAGAGAGAGAGAGAGAGAGAGAGAGAGAGAGAGAGAGAGAGAGAGAGAGAGAGAGAGAGAGAGAGAGAGAGAGAGAGAGAGAGAGAGAGAGAGAGAGAGAGAGAGAGGCAGATAAGGAAACAATTTTAATCTGATAATTGGTGGTCGAAATGGCTATGCAACACTCATGGGAATTCTGGAATCTGCCAAACCTAGAACGGACTTCATAGATGGAACAGACTATAGCTGAAGATCGGTCAGTGCGAGACTTGAGCTATTTCCGTATGGGAACGCTTGGCTAGTTCACCAGCAGATAACGTAGGTGAATACACACATGTAGTAGATAAGACTGTCTTTAATGTCAGTTATGTTTGCATGCATATATGTGTGTATATGTGTATTATCAGACAGACTACCTTTGCAAAATCATTCACTTGACTTAAATAATGTAATATAAACCAAAAATATCTAAGATCCGATAAAATCTGGAACCCAGGCCTGTAAAATTCCATTGGTTAGGGAGACGTGAGGAACGCCACGCACCTTCCTTGTTTCCAGGAGACAAGAGCGAGACTAGAAGAGACCCAGCAGCAGCAGCAGCAGCAGTGGAGTGAGGCGTTGGAAATCAGTGGAAAGGAAAGAGATGTTGGCGAACGTTCGGCACTGTGTTGGGGGAGGTGGGGGGTTGAATGGCGTTCTAGGTCATTGTCAGGGCGTTGCGTGATATATCATTTAAAGGGATACTTGCATTTGAGTTACACACACACACACACACGGCAGTATCAATATATTTATCAAAATACTGCTGTATTATATTTTTCACCTTACTTTCGGTTCGTCAAGAACTGAAATTCAGATCCTAGGACTGCACGAGCTTCTCATTCTGAATAAATCCACCAAGCTGCTTGGCTCCGTAGGGAGGACGCTGGCTATTTTCACCACCTCGCGGCCACGCACATATCGACCAACCTCCCTCAGCAGCCGTAACTCATCCCTTACCGTCAGCGATAAAGCTAAAACTTGGTCAAAACCCATTGCGTCCAGTCGTAATGCTTGGCAATATCTCACTACTCTCGACCTTTGACTTGTGTATAGAGTGGAACCACGTAGTACACACACACACACACACACACACACACACACACACACACACACACAGGATGGTAAGGTGGATAGCGTGCTGTATTGCCGCTTGGGTGCCTCTAGGTAACCGTCATGGTGCTGACATTCTCCATACTGGCTGTGGTGAAGTGGAGGAGCGATGGCAAATGACGTGAGGCGAGGCAGTGGTGTTATTCTGTATATGCAAGACTTTTCTTTACGGGGAAGTCTTGATGTCAATGAGTCATGAGACGGAGGCAGTCTAATTAT
>NC_059273.1:1060000-1070000 GCF_017591435.1 Portunus trituberculatus
TACAAATTTGTCGGGCCTTTTGTAGTTTCCATGTTTGAAGCATAACTTTCATGCATCATTTAGTGCGCATTTGATAAATATTTACACGTATATATATATATATATATATATATATATATATATATATATATATATATAGAGAGAGAGAGAGAGAGAGAGAGAGAGAGAGAGAGAGAGAGAGAGAGAGAGAGAGAGAGAGAGAGAGAGAGAGAGAGAGAGAGAGAGAGAGAGAGAGAGAGAGAGAGAGAGAGAGAGAGAGAGAGAGAGAGAGAGAGAGAGAGAGAGAGAGAGAGAGAGAGAGAGAGAGAGAGAGAGAGAGAGAGAGAGAGAGAGAGAGAGAGAGAGAGAGAGAGAGAGAGAGAGAGAGATTAATTTTCAGTTATAATATAATCGACAACGGTTTAAAAAAAATCGTGGTGTAGTTAAAGAGCGTCTCACGTGTAGGACTTTCAGTTAGCGGGCGCCCTCACTACCGAGACTTGGAGTGGCCCAGCATGTAGGAAAACTTTCCCCTTTCCATAAATTTGATTAACGTGACGGAGCTCACGATGATAAAAGAAAAAAAAGAAAAAAAAAGACCAGATAAATTGATTAAGGATTATCAAATTGTAGACCCAGGAGGGCACATGTTCACACACAAACGCGCGCGCGCGCGCACACACACACACACACACACACACACACACACACACACACACACACACACACACACACATGGGAAGGCAGTAGACACCTGCCGAAACGATAAGTACCCCCTGTGAGGTCCAATATCAATGGTTCAGGGGGTGTTGTGAACTTATCAATTATATATATATATATATATATATATATATATATATATATATATATATATATATATATATATATATATATATATATATATATATATATATATATATAGAGAGAGAGAGAGAGAGAGAGAGAGAGAGAGAGAGAGAGAGAGAGAGAGAGAGAGAGAGAGAGAGAGAGAGAGAGAGAGAGTAGGGGGGAAGCGCGTCACGTCACACAAGAACAGCAAGACAACAGTGGCGCAATATCTTTACGCTAACGTGGCGTTTCTTTCCTTCCTTCCACTTGAAAATGAGGTCTCCTGTCAACAGCCGACAAGGAAACTGCAATACTGACGGTCTCGAACGACACCTTTGAGACTACCACTTGATAGGAGAACGAAGAGAGAAAAAAATATTGGCAGGTTAAAAAAGACATTCTGTACTTCTCTTACTACCTTTTTCTTTGGAGCTGAAAGAAAATGTTATATATATATTTTTCCAGTCTAGGAAAAGACATAACGAGCCAATGTTGTTTTAATAATTCCACTTTAGCAGCGTTTCTGAGTAGCTGAGAAATAATGATTCCTTATGTTTTTTTTTATTTACAAATAATGAGTAATAATTCTTTCATAAACAATAAAACTTAAGAGAACACCGTAACCTTTAATTCTTCGTAAGCCCACTTACATTGTCTTACAAAATAGATGATAAATAGAAAGCTGAAGAGGAGGAGGAGGAAGAGAAGGAGGAGGATAGATAGATGTAGACACTGAAAATGATGGTGCTATGGAGGAGGTAGAGTAAAGATGACGAAAGGATCCGAGAGGAGTGTTAAAGAAAAATAAAGGATCTTTTAGTATTAAGTTTATTACTGATGTTACTATTAACCATTACTATGTTTCTGTTATCGTGTTTACAAATCAATGCTTAAAATAATATACTCTTTCTAAAGTCCTTTTACCAGGGCAACGGAGGTACTGTTCAATATATCGTTGCTGGTTGTTCTGATTAACGAAAGTAATATTGATTAAATCATTGAAACTTTTCAAAGAAAACATAAAAAAAAAAATAAATAAATAAAGAGAATTTGTCAGTTTCAAAACAAATAAAATGTTAAGCAAGGAAAAAAAATTACCAAATAACATGAACCACGAAAAGCTGTTCCCACCGTTTCTAAGACAGCCAACAAAGCGACCAATTTCCCGTCAAGAGGAGGATGGATGGCGGCGCGGAGCCTGCCAGGGCTGCTCCTCAGGCCTGAAAGTCTCCACGACGGGTGACGATTGATGGAACGACGCCAACCAAACTCTGGAGGCAAGATTCCTGGCCCTTGAGGTAAATGCCTCAACTTCGCGGAGGGAGCTCATCTTCATGAAAGGAGCGGTCTAGTACCATTCGATCACTTTGGCGAAGGACTGATATCTAGACTGATACCATGAAATGCCTTATCTAATGAGATGGCACCAATGAATGACTTGATCTGTCACGGGACAGTCAATATGCCAACTCAAAAACTTTTCACATGCTCTTTGACTACAGGTACATTGTATAGTCACCATTATAACACGTTTTATAAGTGTGTCAGGTCACATAAATCTATAGTGTTAGCAACATGGACAGGAAATAAATACGCTCTCAAAATCTTGAATTCGATAGATATAAAGTGCATCTTCCTGCTCTGCACTGAAGATGAACACATGGATTAACTCGGAAATTGTTTGAGATGCTTAGAGGGTTCTAGGAAGGATCAAAGGAGCTCGGGTATGGGATGGATTTAGGCCATGAAGGAAATGCACTCTCGTTGAGATTAAGCTCACATTCATTATGAATGATCTTTCTTACAATAGACATTATGATTGAGTTTTACAATAACTTTTATGATTATGAGAAAAAAATGAAGCTCATTTTATAATATGAAAGGTAATAAAACTGAAAGGAATATCGAACATTGAAATAAAAGAGCAATATTCTTGTTTCATCTTATCTTTTCACGCACACAAATCATCTTATTCGTCACACAAGTGTCTATTGCTCTCAGAAATATTCACGATTCAACCTTAAATCATAAAAGAAAATGCAACAGCTTGTCTAATTAACTCCACATGCTTTCCAAGACAAGTTAGAAAAAAACAGTATATCTAAATTCAACAACAAAACCAACAACAAGAACAACAAAAACTAAAATTTTCATATAATTCAGAGACAAAGACAAATTCATTATGATACATTATAAAATACCAATTACTGTTATATGCAGTATAAAATAATAAGTTTAGAAATATTAAATAGTAATTCTTATTGAAAAATGTAATTCTAGTTATGACAAAGCTTCCAATTTTCAGAAATCAAAATCAGGTTATTAGCGAAAAATAGGTAAAGGCTGAAAAAAAAAAACCCATACAAAGCATATACCAGTACAACACAGCCACGGTTACGGGAACACTGAGCTATTTCAGTGTGGGGGTCATATCGTCGTATCGTAGGTCCTACTTCGCTAATGGGGGAACGGGACTTCCTATGAGGTAGCTAACCCAGGCGCGAGGAAATCTCTGCCCCATTTTACATAACTTTTGTTCTTTTACTTGATAAAAACTTCAGGACGACTGTATAGAGTGTGTGTGTGTGTGTGTGTGTGTGTGTGTGTGTGTGTGTGTGTGTGTGTGTGTGTGTGTGTGTGTGTGTGTGTGTGTTTACTTTTTTACTTTTAAAATCTTATCAAGGGTTCATGAAATCTCTCTCTCTCTCTCTCTCTCTCTCTCTCTCTCTCTCTCTCTCTCTCTCTCTCTCTCTCTCTCTCTCTTTCTCTCTCTCCCCCTCTCTCTCTCTCTCTCCATAAACAATTCACGACGAGGAAAACAATAAAACAGTGTAGTAAAGAATTGAATAGATCGTTCAGGGGAACGTGAGAAAAGACTACAAGTTGCATCACGCGGAGGAGCAACGCAACGAGGAAGGAAGAGCCTGATGAAATGGAGCTGGAAGGTATAATGAGGGCAGAGGGGAGATCTACATAAAAAAAAATCTTAGAAGTCTTTTGAAAGGACAGCGGGGGTGGGCGGGAGAGCTATTTTTGGCACAGTATCAAGATGGGTGACCATCTTATTAGTTGAACAGTAAGGCATTCATAGATTAAGAAAATGCTGAATGGATGTATCTTTTGGCCGAAGTTATAAAACATTCGTGCCGTCAGGAAAGAAAATTGAAAAGAAATGTTGAGTAACTGTGAACAAAAGCGATTGAAAAAAGAAATCAAATTAAGTAAGGGAACAAAAGATATGAGAAAACGTGGCATTTATACCAAAAGGATATTAATTGTTAATTTCCTTTTGTTCCACGTGGTGTGGGATAGTGCCGGCCAACTGTCCATTGTGAAGACACGCTGGTGTATTTAGCCCCATTCTCATGAGTTACTCTCTCACTTATTTCCTTATTATTTTCTCTTTTTCACTTCTCCCCACCTCTCTCTCTCTCTCTCTCTCTCTCTCTCTCTCTCTCTCTCTCTCTCTCTCTTTATTGCCAAACACTTTTTTCTATAACGCTCCTTTTCTCTTTGTTGTTCCTTTATGTTATTTTCTTTGTTCGTCTTTGTCTTTGTAAGCACTCCTACCATTTAAATCAAAGCAAGGCAGAACATACTAAAACCTGCCATCCAATATTGCACAAACACACACACACACACACACACACACACATATGCACACAATATTTATTGAATATATATATATATATATATATATATATATATATATATATATATATATATATATATATATATATATATATATATATATATATATATATATATATATAGAGATAGAGAGAGAGAGAGAGAGAGAGAGAGAGAGAGAGAGAGAGAGAGAGAGAGAGAGAGAGAGAGAGAGAGAGAGAGAGAGAGAGAGAGAATAAATAAATACTGAGAAGTATAACCAGTCCTGGCTCTCTAAAGGGAGTCTCGCCTGAGAAACAACAACGAGCTGCCAGGAACACACGAAGCGGGAGCCTTGCTCAGTCTGCTGCAGCGACGTCGTTATGTATTCTGAAGTTCCGTTGTTTGATTAATTCTGGAACAAGGCAGCGGCAGTCGACCGACACAACTTTGAACCATCACATGCTAAAATCATGCATAGCTGACAAGCCGCCAAAGAAATAAAAAATTACACATTCTTCGCCGTTCTTTTTATCTCCCTTTTATTCCATTACTTTTTTATTTATCAAAAGTCTAATAGCACAAGATGGTGAGTTAATATTCATGCACAATTAAAGATTAAATCCAACAGAAACGTCGTACGGAAAATCAAGTTCAGAGTGCAAATAACATCTGATGACGGCTGTAACTGACTGTCGATTCCATGCGACACACAAAGGAAGCCAAGCGACAAAACCAGTGCTACTGCGGGGAGGATGGTCTCTTTAAGGCAGCGGAGGTAGTACAGTATCAAAAGGAAGCTCATCGTCCCTTGAGCCACGTATGAAAGCACAAGGTACGAAAATACATATGTATCTATGAAGTGGAATGTGCGTGTATTGCAGTGGATATTGGTCACCGGACTCTGCCACTGCGGCAAAGAATGTGATTTCAAAGGATAATGTTGCTTTCCTAAGAATTTAAAATGATCTCCACCCTATTAATTTGAATTATCTGCCTAAAAGTTAGAGAAATAAGACTGATATGATATTTATGATCGATCTAGTTTCAGTTTTGTATACAAAAATAAAAAAAGATAAAATAGAACGCTATCGCGTCACAAAGAAATGATTCCTGTTTTTTTTTTTTCTTCAGCAAATGCAAGAAAATTAGTTCTTTTTAAATATGATGCATTTTAGTATAGACTGCAGATTAACAAACATTTTTTTTCTAAGGACTTTTAATTGAGATTTCAAAATATATTTGCTACTTTTTACGTGCACGAAAGCTTGCAATATCCAACTCTCTCTCTCTCTCTCTCTCTCTCTCTCTCTCTCTCTCTGTGTGTGTGTGTGTGTGTGTGTGTGTGTGTGTGTGTGTGTGTGTGAGAGAGAGAGAGAGAGAGAGAGAGAGAGAGAGAGAGAGAGAGAGAGAGAGAGAGAGAGAGAGAGAGAGAGAGAGTGTGTGTGTGTGTGTGTGTGTGTGTGTGTGTGTGTGTGTGTGTGTGTGTGTGTGTGTGTGTGTGTGTGTGTGTGTGTGTGTGTGTGTGTGTGTGTGTGTGTGTGTGTGTGTGTGTGTGTGTGTGTGTGTGTGTGTGTGTGTGTGTGTGTGTGTGTGTGTGTGTGTGTGTGTGTGTGTGTTTGAAATATAATATCCTGTCTAAGCATTGCATACCACATTGTCTATTATTTTATTCTTTATAATACCAACTTCATCAATGTGCGGAAAAGGTTTGTTACGGTCTTAAGGTCAAAAGTATGTGAGAAAGAGTAGCTATCGCATTATGGTATATACAAAACAGCAACGCTAACCAGTGCACAATAGATAGTCATTAGAAATCATGAAAACAAAGAACACATAACTTCAATTATAATACTATTTACTTTTCCTTAGCATCGCTTTACCGAGTCTGTGAAGAATGTGCTCCAGGCAAGATGAACCCGAACCACACAGCCCAAGAACCCAGCCGGACAAAAGAATGCTAGTAGCCCCAAAACTTGACATCAAACGCGCCCACAACACGACCATTAAGGAAGAGTTTGCGTCCACCTTTAGAAATACATAGTCCACTGAACCCGGGTTTATTTTGGGCTTGTCTAATGACTCACAGGTTACATATTGTAAAGAAAAAATCTTGAATATATTTTGATTACAATATGAAAAAAAAAAAAAAAAAAAAAAAAATATATATATATATATATATATATATATATATATATATATATATATATATATATATATATATATATATATATATATATATATATATATATATACTGAGAAAGTAGTGGGAAGCACCTTTCTGTTATTTCAAAGTGAAATATACAATTTTTTTTTTTATGATTCACCTTAAAATTTTACATAATTTTATTACTCAGAACACTATCATATGAAAACTCGTCAATATCAAATACACGTGAGTGAAATTAATGTGATATCGTTATACAAGTCGTACTTTCAAAATTCTTATATATTTTTTGCTCCTATATTTCTTATCTTAATTTGATGTTGCTGTAAAATTCATTTAATTGACAAACAAAACAATCTATAGTAAAATTTTCATTTGCTATATATTTTCCTTTTTTCATTTCATATGCCGGTTACATATTTCACATCTAAACACAAATTTCTACTTCTTTTTTCTCTGCTCTTTGATACTTCCTTTCCTTGAAAGGTAAATATATTGCCCAGGCTCTCATACCTAAAATTCTCTCTTTGATTCCAATCCCCATTTTCTGTCTCCTTAATTCACTCAACGTTTTCCTTGGCCTTCTCCTCTTGGAAATAAATAGCGCAAACCTTTAGTGTATAAAAAAAAAGAGTAAAATGCAGACATGGGTTCAATACTTTTTTTCCGAACACATGAATCCCTCAACAAGAATAAAAAGCGAGGGAAAAATCCAGGTTCTTCTCTTCCTCTTGGTAAGCATTCTTGGGCCTAAAATGGAAATTCAGTCGTACTCTGCGAGGCGGCATTCGTTTAGCCTGTTGAATGGGTCTTGAGGCCATTAGCAAGAATTTCCATAGTGTGTGCTTTGTAAGTTTGCCTTCTCGGGCTGCAGAAATGAGCGGCCGCCGCCTTGGTTCACGCAGAGGCAGCCAACGTTTCCAGTTTCCACTCGAGCACATTACTGGGAAGGAAGGAATGAAGATGAAGAGTGGAAAGCGCTGTCTCTCTCTCACTCTCTCTCTCTCTCTCTCTCTCTCTCTCTCTCTCTCTCTCTCTCTCTCTCACACACACACACAACTCTAAACAGAAAGCACAATCAAGCTGCTATTTACGAGTCTTGTTGATCTGTCCACATCGCAAACTCCAATGAATAAATGAAAGACAGAAATAATGCAAATCATTGCGCAGTTACGCACCCACATGCGCACACACACATACACACACACACACACACACACACACACACACACACACACACACACACACACACACACACACACACGTACGTCAATAAATAACAAAATGAATCGATGAAACTAGTAAATGATAGCTATAAACGTGTTCCTCAGTCATGTCTTACGTCGCCATGATTGCTAAAACAAGACGAAACTTGAAGACTCTGTGGCACACTTTCCTCGCTGTTCAATGACTGCACACGAACAACGGAGGGAATAAAGCGATACTATTTCCTACCCACGCAAACTTGAAGGACCCCATTAGTGGAGTCTCAAGGTCACAGGAAGCTAGGCAGGTCACGTTTCCCGTCAACTTCAGGAGTCCGCAACGCCTGCAAGCAAACACAGAAGCAGCTAATTTCTCCGTCACCCTCTGGAGGACGGACGTCAAGAGTTGTGCACATACGAGGTTGATTGGGCGTGTCAAATTAGTGTGAGTTGGAACACGTGGAGTATAAGGGCTTTAGGAGAAGGGACGTATTGTGACGAGAAATAGCCATGGTGATATTAATGATCGTTATGATAATAGTCTTGGTGCGAATGGTAATTGCAAGACAACCCAATGGGATCTCCGTGTCTCGAGTTAATCCCTCGTTAATGAGGTGACGTTCTAAAGTAACAGCACGTGCTCGGTACGAAAATACACAATATACTTCTATTTTAGAAAGATTTCGCTACATAATGTTTTGAAAGCACATAACGTAAGTTATACCAAAAGAAAATATTACTTTTCCTTAATCTCCGTTTATCTTTCGATACAAAAAAAAAAAAAAAAAAAAAAAATCGCATCCTCTGGTGCTCAAAAAGACGAGTAAATTCTTTCTTCCTTTCTACATTTTTTTTGTATTTCTTTTATTTATAAAAAATTACAAATAGTTTACAGTTTTCCCATTCCTCTCATCAGCTGACTCACAGCTCGTCGAATGGAATGGCACAAGTGACACAAGTTTGTTGTTATTATCTTATTCATCTTTAAATTTCCGGCCAACGTAGTCTGCAAAATAATAAAAAAAAGTGAAGGTTTTCCTTGCCCCAAGTTATTAATGATGTTGCCCGACCTCATCTTTCTTCCTTCTTGTTAGCAAAGTGAGGTGCAGGCGAGCTTCTCACGGCTGCCTGTGCGAAACATCTGTTAGTATTTTTCTCGATATATATATATATATATATATATATATATATATATATATATATATATATATATATATATATATATATATATATATATATATATATATATATATATATATATATATATATATATATATATATATATATATATATATATATATATATATATATATATATATATATATATATATATATATATATATATATATATATATATATATATATATATATATATATATATATATATATATATATATATATATATATATATATATATATATATATATATATATATATATATATATATATATATATATATATATATATATATATATATACACACACACACACACACACACACACAAGCGCTAAAAAAAAAATGAGAATTGAATTCACATAGGTAACGAAACAATCACAAAATTATGTAATAAAAAAAATTTTTTTTCATTGGAAACAGGAGTAAAACAACAAAATGTGTAAATGAACTTTAACAAACATTTTCATATCAGAAAGAAAAGTTTTCTTTCGGATCTCACGTTACTCCAAATGAATTAAAATTATGCATTTGTTTCGTGACGGCAACACAAAATATCGCATGAGTCTTAAATGGTGGATGAACAACACATCTGTATTTTATTTTTATATATATATATATATATATATATATATATATATATATATATATATATATATATATATATATATATATATAATTTTGGGAGTGACGAAGACGTTAGACGAGTTTTCGAAGCAACGCCCCCGTCGTGTAATAATAGTATGCATGGAATACACAACCTAATTACCATCTCATCACAGCTGACAGGCAAACTTACACCAAACACTGGCATGTCTTCCCTTAACTTTGGGGAAAAGAAAAAAAAATGATATGCCAATAAAATAGACGCACCTTTATACAGGAAAACATACATTATTTCATTGTTGTCTATAATCTAAATGCATACTACTCAGAAATAATGGTTTATTTGCTTCTCGCTTTGCTACTACAACTCTCTCTCTCTCTCTCTCTCTCTCTCTCTCTCTCTCTCTCTCTCTCTCTCTTTCACCGCTATTC
>NC_059273.1:1075000-1112500 GCF_017591435.1 Portunus trituberculatus
GCTGGAGGGTGACGTATTTTTAATGTGAAGTAAAATCTAAAACCTAGAAATGAGAGAAAGGTTCCCGTTGGGTATTTTTAAAGCGCAACGTTTCATTGTAAGGGACGCCAGAACTTCCCGAAGCCAACAAGGTGAGTAAAGAAAGGGAGCACGGCATCAAAAACACCACCACGTACACCTGAGTTCAGAATCAAATCAGACTCTGTTTTGAAAAGTGGTGGTCAACAACCACTCTATTTCTTTTTTCCTTTTTTTTGTTTTCTTTTTGCTTCTGAGCGCCAGGCTTTGAGCAGAAATATCGACTGAAAAAAGTATCCTAATTAAGTTTACTAACGATGCAAACCTTCAAGAAATTCATCTAAACTTGTTTCCTGGAGAAAAAAAAATTTCCTCACGCAAGCCCATACTGACCATCAACATAAAACTTATTTCTCGTTAGCGTACTCAACACATTCAACATTATTTTTACTTTCACATACTGCCTCTTCACCTTTCACGTCCCTTTGCTACGTTTGTTCCTGCGACCTGGCTGTGAAAAGATAAGAAAACACGACTCCACTATCATGCACTATCACTACATCCGCATGGAGACATTTACACGCAAACACCAACACTCTTATCAAAATCAACACGAGTTATCACTTATTTCATTCACAGATACGAAATTTCCATTCCGACCATTACGCTGTTCGAACTTCCGGTAGAGTGAATATAAGGATAAAATATATGAACTTTTAATTGAATCCACTGGTGAATCTGGCACGCGGCCTCTGGTTTGATAAGGCAGGCCATGATAACAGAACAAGTGAGTGAGTGGTAGTATGCCTGGTGTGTGTGGCGCCGGGCCGATACCTTTCCCTATCGTAGAGGAGAATACGAAAGCTACCATTGCACTGTTAAGAGGAAGGTCGCCGCTGTACCTCTCCCGTGTTTCAGGTAATGTGAAGAAGAAATAGAAAGTGATATTGATGGTTCTTATCTGCCTCTGATTACCCACTCTGGCTTGCATAATGGAGTGAAAAAATTGGATTTGCCTTGGCTGCCGTGTGAAAAGCTATTGGGCGGCCGAATGGAGAGGAAATAAATCCAATACTCCTGCCAACACGCGCGGAATAAAAGTTGATTAGATTTCTCGCAGCCGCACTGACTAACACTAACGCCCCATTCCTGTCTGCAAACACACACCCCGATCGGACGCATTTAAACGCCAGATCCCGGTAATGTGAAACTGCATCCCAGCGTTGCCTACTCTTCAATTCCTCGGTGTGTCGTACCCTAACCCCAAACCCTCCCCGCACCTGCCTCTCAACCTTATAACTCCACACAAGGCATTCACTCCTCCCTCCACCCCTCTCCTCTCTCCTCGCTTTGCCAGGATATCGTAAATGAATGCGCGGTCACGACCTTAGCGATGGCGTGAGCACTGTCTGGAGATCAGTCAAGGGAGACAGAGAAAGCATTGCAAGCATGGGGGTGGCTTTTGGGGGAGGCGGCGGCAGAGTGGCGGCGGCAGCGGCGATGACGCGGGTGGCGGCGGTGGTTTTGTTATTGTAAATAGTATAGACCGGTGTTTGTAAAGGTAGAACTTCTTGTAATTAAGCTACATATGAGTGTGTAGTAGTGGGTGTGTGTGTGTGTGTGTGTGTGTGTGTGTGTGTGTGTGTGTGTGTGTGTGTGTGTGTGTGTGTGTGTGTGTGTGTGTGTGTGTGTGTGAGAGAGAGAGAGAGAGAGAGAGAGAGAGAGAGAGAGAGAGAGAGAGAGAGAGAGAGAGAGAGAGAGAGAGAGAGAGAGAGAGAGAGAGAGAGAGAGAGAGAGAGAGACCGCAAATAGACAGACGCATATAGAATGGAAACCACAGTGAAGTAAAAAATGGTGACCACTCTCCACTATAAAAAATACAACTGCGCCCTCAATAACAACACACACAACTGGCGCAACACAGCCATGATTCAGCAAAAAACAAGATGGATATATCGGCATGACATTCAGGCGTCTCCTTTCACTGCTCTGACATCAACTAAGTGGACACCAATCTAGTCGCGTACGGCTACCAGGATCTTCCACATGGATCTTGATATCTGAAGGTTACCCAGGCAACTGACGGAGGAGGGGGAAGAACAGCTGAGATGAGAGAAGTAAAGACTCAATGCCTCCCGCAGCTTCCATTACTGTGATGAAAGCTAATGAAGCGACCAAGATGTACCGATGCATCAAAGAGACAGCCTCCTCCGTTTGGTTGTTTTTACTCGTGTGGCGCGGGGCTGGTAAGGTTGTGGTTACAGGGACTCTACTTGCAAGGGGGGCGGTAAGAACTTTTTTTTTTTTCTTTTTTTACTTAAATATGTTTAATGATTTATAAAAGAGTGCAAATGGAAAACTTTTCTCTCCTCACTTCACTGCTCAATGGAGATTTCTTAGTAACATAACAGAAAACACACACACACACACACACACACACACACACACACACACACACACACACACACACACACACACACACGCACGCACACACACAAGTATTGTGAGCTGGGTTTCAAAAGCTTCTGAGCCTTCGTTGGTAAAGTGATGGTTGCATTAAGAGTGTTGATGACGGTGGCTGGTGGTGATTTTTTGTGACCGCAGCGACTGTGTTGGCAGGAACGGTGCTGATATGATGAAAGCGTTACAGTGCAAGTGGTGGAGAGAGAGAGAGAGAGAGAGAGAGAGAGAGAGAGAGAGAGAGAGAGAGAGAGAGAGAGAGAGAGAGAGAGAGAGAGAGAGAGAGAGAGAGAGGTTGCTTTGCTTCTGTTTCAATTGCCAGATCAGAAATGCAGTGAAAGATGTTAGCACATCATCCAGCAATAGGATCACATTCCACAAGTTGTGCCTTATTAATTTTGATGTGTTCTTACTTAGAGCTGCATGGTTGTGGAGAGGAGCAACATTTATTCACGGAAATTAACTGCGCGAGACATTATTACATGCGATTAAGAATAAAGCTAGTTATTTATGAATATATTCTCACAGCAAATTAGAAAAGTATATTGTTTAAACTACTCTGAGTAATGGGAACGTATGGGAAAGTTTCGCAACACAATTTCATATAGGAACACGATACAGTTATCTTAAGAGTGACTATATCAGTCAGTTCCATAAATTGTAACTCGATGTATATTCTCATTGAGGAAAAAAAAAAGACAAGCAATGACACGAATATGTGCTAGGAGGGTCAATACTTATTACTATGACTACGTTTACGAATCCGGAGAGAGAGAGAGAGAGAGAGAGAGAGAGAGAGAGAGAGAGAGAGAGAGAGAGAGAGAGAGAGAGAGAGAGAGAGAGAGAGAGAGAGAGAGAGAGAGAGAGAGAGAGAGAGAGAGAGAGAGAGAGAGAGAGAGAGAGAGAGAGAGAGAGAGAAAGAAAAACTGGCAATCGCTTCTCTCAGGTTCCACAGTTGAGTTATCAGTAATTCGTTAAAGTGATGACTGTTTCATGGAGTGGATATCAAACAGGGTCTGAAGGCTGACGGGGAACAGCGAGGGATACATGCTCATATATCAACAAGTCCTGCTTCCTGCATCATAAATATTCGCAAATGGAAGCATCGGGGCGCTTCCATTCTAATTCATAAGGGCTTTGATATTAATAATTTAGTTGAGCTCTTAATGTAATATTGATAAAGTACCAAAGATGAAATATGAATAACAGATCGAACAGATAACACGGTACACAATGAAACTGTTCTAATCAGCAGAATACAACATTTCAGATATGTTAGACTATGTAGCTACAAACGGTGCATGTAAATAAAAATGCGTTCACGTGGCAAGCCACTGAAATGTACGCTTGTTCATTATACAATGGAATGTAGCGTATTCCAGCCACATTTATTAAAAAAGAGAAATGCAGCTTTGTAATAATTCCAGGATCCCCAAGCATGAATATAGCACCCAGATTGTAGGGAGTATTTAAAAACATGGTGAACTGTACAAATTTTTAGTGCAGCGCAATGGTGTGAGGCGAGAGTAGCAGGGAGGCACGAGCTAGTCGCGGGTCCGTCAAACACATGAAGACTTATGGTCGCCAGATGGTGGTGATCGCAGTCTCACCAGGAAACGTATGTGCCAATTCTTCAGTCCTAATTAGATTCTGGACCCAAGAATAATTTCCTTCTCGTCCATAAACGTGTCAGGAGGCGGAAGAAGAGTAAAGGCAGAGTGGTGAGCGACTCCTAGCGGCAAATGCGGCAATGTAACAAGTCATTAGCTTCCAGAACACGCCAAAAACAAGAAGCAGAAAATGTGTTTCTCGTATAATTTGTTGCTTTTATTTCTTGTTCAAGCCACTCGTAATTCATGTTCATTTCTTCCTTCTTTTAATTTTCCTGAGTGGATGAAGAATTTCCAGATGGCGATACACCATTGAAGCTGGATTTCCCCCGACATCGTCCAAATTGATTTAATGCAGCGTACTTCAGTCCTTTATTTTCCTTAATGCGAATCTTGGCTTGACTCACCAATAAGAAAATGAGATCTTTTTTCCAGTAGAGATATGAAAGAAAAGGCAAAAAACAAACGTTTCCGAAACTTCACATATCACCTTTAAAGTCATAAATTATCACTAATGATACTTTATTGAGGTGTTTGCGAGGCTTAAAGGTATCCATCTCTCTCTCTCTCTCTCTCTCTCTCTCTCTCTCTCTCTCTCTCTCTCTCTCTCAAAGACTTTCGTGGCTATGGAAATTTCAAATATCCACATAACCCCTACCAAAACTCATAATACATAAAAAAAAAAAATCCACTCTCAGTAACTGTCGCCAAACATTGTAGTTATAAATCATCCTCTTGTGTGTTCAACTGATAGAAATAAATGAGCCAATAATTCCAAGAGGAAGGGCGAGACGGACGGGGTCTGGGGACGAAAGTTATAGCTGCACTGCCATTTCTCAGGATATTAAAATGTCGTCCAGAAAAGTTGAGCTCTCGAGGCCAAACTTGAGGCTGGAGACGGCAAGAGGCTGTTGTTCGTTTACCTACTGGAATAGAGGCCCTTTGTGTGTGTGTGTGTGTGTGTGTGTGTGTGTGTGTGTGTGTGTGTGTGTGTGTGTGTGTGTGTGTGTGTGTGTGTGTGTGTGTGTGTGTGTGTGTGTGTGTGTGATGCGTTTGTGCATTTTTCTACATTAAAAAATCTATTGTGGAGACACTCTTGTGCAAAAATTCAAGTAGGGCGCGAGTGGCACAAAATAGAAGCCGCGGCTCCTTTTTCCAGATTGTTTTCCTTTGGCGTGTTTGGGAAAAAATTATCATTCAACACACACACACACACAGACACACACACACACACACACACACACACACACACACACACACACACACACACACACACACACACACACACACACACACACACACACACACACATATTAAACCAACACCTTTAATTAGTTGCCGTATATAATGATATGAAATATTGTTACCTAGCAATTGTGGTGCATGTACATTAACAAAAAAAAAAAAAAAAAAAACTAGGATGATAGAGAAACTGTACTAAAGGGTAAATTTGTGAAGTATTTCATAGTTTACTCTCCACAAGTTTTTTTTTAACTACTCATTAATTAATCAATGCGAAGGAAGGAAGCAGGGGTGTGGAGTCGGATTCTCAAAAGTCCGACTCCGATTCCGCCTGCGACTCCAGTAAATTTAAATGTTGCGACTCCGACTCCGACTCCAGGAAATTTGAAGGTTGCGACTCCGACTCCAGGAAATTTGAAGGTTGCGACTCCGACTCTAGGAAATTTAAATGTTGCGACTCCGACTCCGACTCCAGGAAATTTAAATGTTGCGACTCCGACTCCGACTCCGCTTTTTTTTTTTTATGGTACAACGATATAGTCTTTTTTTTTTATTATTTTTTTACATGAGGGATGGCGGCCAAGGGAGAAGATTAAACAAAAGCCCGCTAGTTGCCACACCCAAAAAAGACGAAGGTTAAGAGAATCAATACCTACATATTTTCGAGTCAATCCATAATAAAAGTGTACTTGACGATTATATAATTATCATAAATTAATAAAAATGATCTTTATATGTAATGCTTGATTGGACACATCCTCCACAAAGTCAATTTCTCCCAATTTGTAGGAATCTCCATCAAGTGGAATCTTTACTCGAAAATTTATCACGTAAAGGAGTCGGAGCCGCTCATATTTTTACCGACTCTGACTCTGACTCCGACTCCAATTCCGACTCCGACTCTGACTCCGACTCTGATTCCGACTTTGACTCCAATTCCGACTCCGACTCTGACTCCGACTCTGACTCCAATTCCGACCTGACTCTGACCTGACTCTGACCTGACTCTGACTCCAATTCCGACTCCGACTCTGACTCCGACTTTGACTCCGACTTTGACTCCAATTCCGACTCCGACTCCGACTCCGCCCAAAAGTAGCCGACTCCTTGACTCCTCGACTCCTACTCCGCCCAAAAGTAGCCGACTCCTTGACTCCTCGACTCCTACTCCACACCCCTGGAAGGAAGGATGGACAGCCGTGTGAACCATATTGTAACCTTTCCAAACCTGATTCGAAGCAGAGCATCAGGATTAGCGACCAGGCTTGCTAACCATTATCTTACGGATGCAATGGGAGTGTTGTTCTACAGATCTTTCTTTTCTACTTATGTATAGCGACAGATTCAATGTCACAATGGCCACACAAGAATGCTCAGTGCTACTAATTCATACAACTGTACCGATCCTTTTGAGCGATATAGATAAGTTATTGTGTGTGCGACATTCCAATTATAAATCAGTATCCGCCTCCTCATTATCTTTCACTTTCTTTATCTACCTGTCCACCCCAATACCTGGTAATTACCACATCTATAATATATGTATACCCCCTAAGGTTTTAATTGTTGTTCTGTTCAGCCTCTTTCTCTAGTCCTTTGTAACATCAAGGAATTAACATAAAATACGACCTAAGACACATAATAACAGGGCATAAATTATGAGATTGTGGCAGCATCCATTTGTATGTTTTCATTACGGGCAAAACCTGTACTTTACCAGTGTGCTTATCAACCATTGTCTGCCATCATTATGTGCTGCAGATAGACAAGATGATTGCGAACTGTTCAATACCTACTACTACTACTACTACTACTACTACTACTACTACTACTACTACTGCTACTACAGCCACCGTCACTATTACTATAACAACTACTGCTACTGCTACTCTCGCTATTATCATTGATCTATTTGTCTGTATATTACATTTTATCTAAGTTATATAAATCATCACATAGTTAGTAAGGATTAATCCATTATCCTTAAGCTATTTTCCTATTCTTACTTTTGAGACGAAAGATTTTGCTAGTCGAATCATGTGTTAACACTCGGGACCTAATTTGAAATATTCTGTCCACGACTTTACAAACAACATGCAAACATGGAAATTAGTCCACGTTCCCGTCTTCTCGTGCCTTGAATTATAGATAAATCATTCAATCAATAAGTTTTCTCACTCTCTCTCTCTCTTGGCTGTACGTCTTTCTGTCTGTCTGTCTGCCTACGAATGCGTATGTCTTTGTCAGTATATCTGTGTCTCAGGTAATCAATCAATCTGTCACTCAGTCATCCCCAGCCCCTATGTGTGTGTGTGTGTGTGGCTGACTCTAAGTCTCTCTCTCTCTCTCTCTCTCTCTCTCTCTCTCTCTCTCTCTCTCTCTCTCTCTCTCTCTCTCTCTCTCCTACAAAGGAATGCATCAAAGGAATGCATCAATTAATCCTATGAATGAATGAACAAATGAATGAATGAATCATTCAATTAATGTATGTATGTATGCATGTATATGCAAGTGTGAATATGGTCTTCCTTCCTATTCTTTTTTCTTCTATTGATAATCTTTTTCTTAAAAATGAAGAATCATCTTTTACATTTATATTTTTCCATACCTTTGAAACACACACACACACACACACACACACACACACACACACACACACACACACACACACACACACATGATCAATGCCGTCCGAGCCGCCTCTAGGAAGTTCCGCGTAATTATATTATACCTGGTTTTACAGACAAATATTATCCTTATTTGGAAGGTTTCCGGTTAAGCTGGGGAAATATTTGTACCCATTCTTTTGCGATATATGTGGGAACTAAGGGTATGACAAAGCCAGTATAATCTATATATTTCTTTTTTGTTTAGTGGAATAATATGCTTCTTTTCCTTTACGTACTATGATTTATGGGTAAAACTTCACCCAATATATTGGAAAAAAAAATCAGTTCACTATGTTTTTTTTTTCTGTTCCATAGAAATATCGAATAAATACCCGAAATACTATAACTTAGCGTAACTTCCTATGTCGCAACGTACTTATAGACAATATTTAAGAGACGCAAGTGCCTATGAAATTGAATTACTTCGTGTGGAGAATGTGTATACCTTTTTTATTTCCTTTTTCATATACTGCCACCGTCTCTACTTTTTTTCTCTCTTCCTCTCTTTCCCTGTTGCAGGAGACGCAGAAGGAAAAATGTCTCTTCAGTATTCTCTCTGAAGCAACCGACTGTAATCGTACAAAAAGGAGAGGCTTTTCAGAAGAGGATTATACTGCGAAATGTTTTGCTTTTCTTACCCTGAAATAGAGAGAGAGAGAGAGAGAGAGAGAGAGAGAGAGAGAGAGAGAGAGAGAGAGAGAGAGAGAGAGAGAGAGAGAGAGAGAGAGAGAGAGAGAGAGAGAGAGAGTATTAGGAGGACACGGTTTAATTTTGCCTGGTGACTTAGTAAATTTCAGTATCTTAATATCTATGGCTGTCAGATACTGTATCGTATTAACAGACGTCAAAATTTCCAAGTTAACAGCAACACTAATATTGATATTGATAAGGAAAAAAATAAAACATAAGTTCCTAATAAATAAGGAAAGTGGGAAACAATATCTGGGTTTATTTACTTGGCCTCTTCATTATCTTCCAAATGCTACCTCCCCAAGACGCCTGGAATACTAGACAAGTCACTGGAAAGGAGCGAGACAGAGCAATCCCTCTCCGCGCCACTGAATTATTATTATTGTGGAGAGAATAGAGGCCTCACGTTGGGCTGTGATGGCCCTTGTCAAGCCACTTCACCTGCTGCCTTCATCCTTCCTCAGTACTTCCCTGACGCTGTGGTTAGCTCCGTTATCCGCTTTGTCTTCAATGAAAATTATTTCTTTCAAGCTTATTAATCTATACATGTTATACCTGTAACATGACATGCGTAACGTTCCTCTTTCTTCTTTTACTACTTCTACTACTACTTCTACTCCTACGACTACTACCACTACGACTACTACTACCATTATAACTACTACTACTACTATTACTACTACGTAAGTACTACTACTATAACTACTACTACTACTACTACTACTACTACTACTACTACTACTACTACTACTACTACTACTACTACTACTACTACTACTACTACTACTACTACTACTACTACTACTATACTACTACTACTACTACTACTACTACTGACTACTAATAATGACTAATAATAATAATAATAATAATAATAATAATAATAATAATAATAATAATAATAATAATAATAATAATAATAATAATAATAATAATAATAATAATAATAATAATAATAATAATAATAATAATAATAATAATAATAATAATAATAATAATAATAATAATAATAATAATAATAATAATAATGATAATAATAATAATAATAATAATAATAATAATAATAGTAAAGATTATATTGACAACAACAACAACAACAACAACAACAATAATAATGATAATAATAGTAATAATAATAATAATAATAATAATAATAATAATAATAATAATAATAATAATAATAATAATAATAATAATAATAATAATAATAATAATAATAATAATAATAATACCATTGCTACTACTACTACATTACTACTACTACTACTACTATTACTACCGTCAATATCCCTACTAGCACCACCATCATCATTATATTTAATTTTAATATGATCGTAATTAACAACCGGGACATACCGACAGTCATAGGGTATGAGGTACAGTTAGACCATTGTTGAACATGTTACATTTTTAAAGGGACTATATACTATATAGTCACTGAAATGCGTCTAATTATAGTATAATGAGGCAGCCATTATTATATATGCAACTTGATATAAATGAAAAAGATAAAAAAAAAAAGCGTGAGTGAATTACACCATTCGGTTCCCATAATGATTATTACATAACGCCATGAACAGCTAACACAATGCGATGTATTAATGAGTGTGGTCGTGGTGCGGCCGCTGTTCAACTAAAAATGCATGTCTCTAGTTTTCAGTTACACTAGTGACTAGATTTATACAATTACTTCTAGTAGGGAAATTAATTTCAAAACTTAATGAAACTATTTTCATTAAGGTATATCACACATATACTCAGCAACCATCTTTCACCTAATCTTAGTATTCTAAGATCCTCTACTCCTAAACAATCCCTATCTTTAAAGAAAATGGCTCTCAGAAAATGATAAGTGTCTTACTGTGAGGAACGCATTTCAAAATAAGCCTTGGAGTTTTTGTTATGAGAAGAGAGGAATGCTCGTTGCGGGAAGGGAATGATGGATAGTGAAGAAAATTAGTTGCTCTGAGATTAGGAAAGAAATATGAGTTAATCCCACACTTCGCTTAATTTTAAATTTTCAACGTCCTTGTTGAAATGCACATCCTCTTTCTAAGTAAGATAGCATCACACCTTAAATGCATCTCTCTCTCTCTCTCTCTCTCTCTCTCTCTCTCTCTCTCTCTCTCTCTTTGCAGGTGCAAGCCTCCGGAGGGAATTTCAGGAACGAGGGAGAAACCGTCAGGTGTTCAGCAGCACGTGTAATTAGCAAGCTCCTCCTCACCCTCAGGCTCCGGCAATCCAGTCAAGCCAGACAACAGTCACCGTCACGCGATATTCCAGACGCCTAATTTACCCCCTGCCTTTTCTTCAATTTCATATTCTTTTTATCAAATAATAAGCAAAATCTCATTTACCAATGTAGTCTTTGTATTTTTCCTATAATACCAAATTTCCTCTAATTGCTGGAGCCTGATGTCTCAACCGTTACATTAATTTAAAATAGCACCAATAAACAAAAAAAAAAAAAACATTACGGGGCACCGGTGCTGTGACACCTTCACAGCACATACTGTGCATAATCAACGAGATGTCCGGAAAGGCTGGATCTTCTGGCACCTCAGCGCGCCCATGGCAAGATTCCTTACACACAGCAGGACAGGCGCTCAACTTTCTTCTGGCGTCTGGCACTCTCTCAGACGTCACGCTAATGGTCGGCCGGGAAGGTAAACAGTTCAAGGTAAGAGCTTATTGCTGTTATTGTTGTAATCGGCGTATCATAAATTACGTCAATAATAATTACAAAGAGATGGAATAAACCCAAGTACTGACGTTTTTATATAAAAGATGCGAGTACAAGCACACACACACACACACACACACACACACACACACACACACACACACACACACACACACACACACACACACACACACACACACACACACACACACACACACACACACACAGCATGAATGTTAAAACTTATGTATTTGTAACAAGCAGATTGTATTGGAACATTTCCCGCGCGCTATACACACAGAGTACATAACTTTAAGAAGGAAACTGCCAGCCTTGGGAGTTCTTGTTTACCCTGTAAGGGAACACAGTGTCCCTGGGTGCTGAACCAGACGTGGATGCTTTTGCGTTGAATTATAGCAGAAAGTAGTGACTACGAAAACTGAAGGTGAAAGCGTCTATTTGATTTGAACAATGACATAATATCAGGAGGCAGTTAAATAAATTTTCCTTACTTATACTGAAAATAGCTTTGCATATGTGTTCATTCTGAAACATTTTCTCGTAATTTAATGAATAACAAAACAAAAAATAAATATCGTGATGAACACATTAGCACTGGAATGATCAACAAAGTTTCGTCCCTTGGCCAAGGCTCCTGGCAAAGGAACAGCTCCGCCAGTTCATACACACACACACACACACACACACACACACACACACACACACACACACACACACACACACACACACACACACACACACACACACACACACACACACACACACAGCGTAGTGTAGTGGTTAGCACGCTCGACTCACACTCGAGAGGGTCCGGGTTCGAGTCCCGGAGGCGGCGAGGCAAATGGGCAAGCCTCTTAATGTGTAGCCCCTGTTCACCTACCAGTAAATAGGTACGGGATGTAACTCGAGGGGTTGTGACCTCGCTTTCTCGGTGTGTGTGTGTGTTGATGTGGTCTCAGTCCTACCCGAAGATCGGTCTATGAGCTCTGAACTCGCTCCGTAATGGGGAAGACTGGCTGGGTGACCAGCAGGTGACCAAGGTGAATTACACACACACACACACACACACACACACACACACACACACACACACACACACGTGCACGAAGGAAATGGGAAGGAACTGGTTTTCGAACAGAGTGGTTGATAAGTGGAACAGTCTTAGTGGGCATGTAGTCAGGGCTGAGTCAATAGGGAGCTTTAAAAGAAGGTTAGATAAATTCATGGATGGGGAAGATAGATGGAATTAGGTAGACTAAGCACACTGGGACTGCCTCGTATAGGCCTGGCGGCTCTTGCAGCTTCCCTCCTTTCTTATGTTCTTATGTTCTTAGGTCATCCAGAACTATATAGTATTTACAGTTAATTTTAATGAAATCGGTAGTTATTGTTACTTTAATGTCAGATACAATACTAATATCTTTGCCTGTGTAATTGGTAGGTCCAGTGTAGCTTATGTAGAGAAAATGGAAAAAAAAGAATAGATTTTACGTCGAGGGCACTTAATTCTTCTTCTTCTTCATATTTATGTATATATATATATATATATATATATATATATATATATATATATATATATATATATATATATATATATATATATATATATATATATATATATATATATATATATATATATATATATATATATATATATATATATATATATATATATATATATATATATATATATATATATATACACACACACACACACACACACACACACACACACACACAGACACTTTTTTTTTTTTTACTATATAACCGTATTCAAACACATTAGCAGTGCTGCTGGAGGGCGCCTGTTTATCAAGTGGTGCCTAGCCTTCAGGATTTAATAGTATGCTGTTGTAAAAGGTTCATAATGTTAATTCGTCAACACTTGGATCATTAAAAATATTGAGGTATCATTCTCCTCTGATGTTCTCAAAGACTGTAACGACAACGCTCAAATAAAGTGACCTCTGTAAGGAAAATTTTATCTGATAGTTTTAAGGAAATTAACGAATTACCGCTTACTTTGGGATAATTTAGACATAATATTATCAATATTAACTGGAAAAAATATTAAATTCTAAATAAAACATGAACTGAAAAGGAAAAAATAATCCATTTTTATATTTAATCTTTACTTATCAGTACGCTTGGAAATGTAGTGTAGGAGGAAGAGTTCTGCCCTCCAATATCTCTTGATAACCAATTCATAAGATCGATGCAGAGACGCAGGTGCTGTTGAAATAGACCACAGTAAATACAGAACAGGAATATTGGATTTTGGAGACCAGATTAACAGATTCATGCCTGAGGTGTCGCGGTCTCAAGTAAATTTTGTTTGCTATTATTTCATTGAGAGGACTCACTGTAGACATTTGTTGCGACGAATTAGTCAGTTTCGTACTGAGACATTGTTTGCTAATAGTAACTTTTCCTTTTAAAGATTCCCTAAATGTATCAAGTTGTTTATTAAGCAAATTCAAGAAGTAATCTCTCTCTCTCTCTCTCTCTCTCTCTCTCTCTCTCTCTCTCTCTCTCTCTCTCTCTCTCTCTCAGGTGCACCGCCTCATCCTGGCCATGAGGAGTCCAGTCTTGGAGGACATGTTGCTCCTCAACACCACCAGCAAAAGCAACGTCATCACTCTCAAGGACGATTCACCTTCTGCCTTCTACTGGCTACTCAATCACATCTATGCCGACAAGAGCGACATCAACGATATTGACCTTGCCCTGCAAGTGCTCGGGTGAGTAGAGATGAAGAGTATCAATTGGTATAAAAAAATGACATGGTCCATAATTAATGTTTATGTATGTATAGATTAAGTATAGAAATTTGTTCTCACTATACCATACTCACATCTAGAGAGAGTTTTATGTATTTTTGTTCTCAGTTTTTCAAGTTCAGAAAATTCCGATTTTCCCAAAATTCTATCAGTAAAATACAACAGCACAAAGCAAAAGGAATGATAGCAGGACTCCTCTCATATCCTCACTCGCCAATGGGCGCGTAATAGAAAGGAGCTACGGCAGGACATCATAGCTACTCAGTATTAATGCTTTACTCGCATCCTCATTTTCTGCATGTACATACGTGTTTGTGAGGAGGATTACCGCAGCATGAGCATCCTGTTGCATCCATAATCAAAGTCTTCAGGGTGAGAGGAATGTTTTTTTCCTTTCTTTTTATCATCTGTATGTACTGATGGTTAATGAGAAAACATAGCTAAGCGGATTACGACACTCGAAAAGGAATTATATATGGCAGATTTTTATTTGGTCGGCAAGGCATCATCTTGCTGGAGGGAAACTATACTGCTGCCACTAACACCATCGCCACCAACACGACCACCACCACCAGAACAAATCAAAATATAGCAAGAACAAAAGAGATAGCAATAATAAAAATAGTGATAACAATAACAAAAATGATAAAAATGATAAAGATAATAATAATAACAATGATAATAAAATAATTATAATAATAAAAACAATAATAATAATAATAATAATAATAATAATAATAATAATAATTAAAATAATAATAATAATAATAACAATAATAACAATGATAATAATAACATTAATGATAAAAATAACTATAATAATAATAACACGTATAATAATAATAATAATAATAATAATATATATATATATATATATATATATATATATATATATATATATATATATATATATATATATATATATATATATATATATATATATATATATATATATATATATATATATATATATATATATATATATATATATATATATATATATATATATATATATATATATATATATATATATATATATATATATATATATATATATATATATATATATATATATATATATATATATATATATGTGTGTGTGTGTGTGTGTGTGTGTGTGTGTGTGTGTGTGTGTGTGTGTGTTTAAAAAAAAAGCACATATCATATCAACTTCATGTATTCAAAAAGTACAAATAGTCCTTGCAATCCTACTATTCATTTCGACGACTTGCACCTGCCAAGGCAATCAGCCTGTCACACCAGAGAGCAAAAAAGAAAGACACATCGCATCCTCACACCTTCGCCAGCCAAAGATCTGCCCTAAAGGGAAGATAATTGGGCATTAGATGGGCAAGGGCACATCACAGCCAGGGCAGTGTTGTCTTTATCATTACTGCTGAGGGAAGTACGAAAGTCGTCCGGAGAGACACACTACATCCGGAAACTAGTGGGGACTCTCGAGGCGACGCAAAGGAATGAGACATTTAACTCACGTTCCTTAATTAAACGCTTGAAAAGTTTGCTGGGAGTTTGTCGGTGCAGCGGGTGTGGACGTGTTTTATGCTAATTTCCCTTTCTCTTTGAAGCTAGTGCGCAATTATAAGTTTCTTTTTTTGTGTTACAGTGTAGGGACTTTAGACTATAAGAAGGACCTCTGGTACTCTTTGTTTGGGGTTGTTGTGGGAGGGTAAGGGTGTGGGAGGGAAGGGTGAGGGTGTAAGCGTGTTAGCCCTACGTAAACTAAGCTCCCTTAAGGCCCCGAACTCTGTCATAAACACAATCACGTTCCCTTACAGCCATTCCTGTTAAGCCAAATTACCGTAATTACTGTATAAACATCAATTTTTCCTGCCTTACTTTCCCTCACAGTTTGGCGGACAAGTACATGGTGGCCAGCGCTTACGACATCTCTATTAGGGTAAGCATGAACCCTCCTATCTCTTTTCTAGTCTCGCCTTCCTATGTCTACTGCTCCCGAAAATCTTCTCTTCTTCTCGTCCTCTTCTTCACCGTGAGAAAAGCCGCAATCAATTTATATGAAAAGTATAGTTGAAAAAAAGAAAGCACTCAGTAAATAATTGTTTATATTTGGATTGGGTTGGAAGCTAATTAAGAGAAGCACCGGGAGATATGCTGGAAGCCACATTAATGATTTTTTTTCTCTTAATTTTGTACGCGATCAGCAACCGGAAGAAAATATTAATTCCAGACTTAATGATCACTTGCACCAATCTTGTATGTCATTATCATTATTGTTTATGTGATGGTCAGTAATTGTTATTACTGCTTTATTATCATAATCATTAGTAGTACTATTATCACCATTCCTGTTATTATGATAAATATCTTTATTGTTATTGCTATAATTCTTATTATTTTTCTTCTTATTATTATTGTTATTACTATTATTATTATTAATTACTATTATTATCATTGATATTATTATTATTATTATTATTATTATTATTATTATTATTATTATTATTATTATTATTATTATAAGTGGCAGCAGTAGCATTTTTAAAATTCTTCTTCTTCTTCTTCTTCTTCTTCTTCTTCTTCTTCTTAATAATATTATTATTATTATTATTATTATTATTATTATTATCTTTATTATTGTTTTATTATTATTATTACTATTATTATTATTATTATTATTATTATTATTATTATTATTATTATTATTATTATTATTATCATTACTATTATTGTTGTTAAAAACACTTCCAGTTGGCATAAACACAATTTCCATGTAAAAAAAAATCAAGAAAAAACGAATGCAAATACAAATCCATTATCCCAAGGCCAATACCACTATTAAAAAGAATATATAAAAACAATGAATGACCAATCTATCGGTCTCCAAACACTGCTGCGGCTCTGGCACTCACTTACTCCACAGTCAGAATACCCGAGCACAGCCAGGGAGAACCACTACTACGTAAATTACCCCTTGGGACTACTTTAACTTAGGGCTGCAGCCAGAGGTGTGTGTACCTGTAGCGGCAGTGGTGGTGTGCGACCAAGGATGTTGCCTGGAATACTTGAGAGAGAGAGAGAGAGAGAGAGAGAGAGAGAGAGAGAGAGAGAGAGAGAGAGAGAGAGAGAGAGAGAGAGAGAGAGAGAGAGAGAGAGAGAGAGAGAGAGAGAGAGAGAGAGAGAGTGTGTGTGTGTGTGTGTGTGTGTGTGTGTGTGTGTGTTTCATCAATGATGTACGCGTTCATAAACTTGATGCACAGTATGCAATATACAGCATACCGTTCTCATGTAATGCAGAGTAACAAACAACTTCAAATTATGTCCAACCCATTTCTCTACTAACTCAAAAAGAAGAAATTTTTAGCTGCACACACACAAACAAACAAACAAAAAAAAATATAATAAATAAAGGAAAATATGTAAATAAACAAAATTAGATGAAATATGTTAAAGAAATAAATGAAAATATTCCTTGCTTATTTTGATATGTACACTAAAAAAGGAAGCCTAAGGAACACTAAGAAAGAATTGCAATGTAAAATTGATATATTGTTATTTGTTGCGGTATCAGGCACAGTCATATTTCATACATTGTTTCTTCAATATCGAATCATAACAACGAACACAATAGCAACAACAAGAAACTTAACTCACACATTACACAAGACTTTGTAAACAACAGTACGAAAAAATCTTCCCAAATCATTATTTTCTTCCTCTTTCCAGTTCTTGCAGGCTGCTGTGAAGCGAAACAATGTACTTAAAATCTACAAGTACGTGGTTCATCTATTTCCTGACAACGAGTCTCTGAGGAACCTTTGCTCAAGGGTGAGAGCAATTTTAAGGAGTGAGCGGAGGGACAAAGAGCAGCGGGAGAATAGCATAGGATAAGATATGAAGTTTGGGGCAAGAGGGGGACGACAGAAAAATGTGAAACAGGGAAGTGAACGAAGTGTGTGAGGGGAATGGTACAGAAGAGAAGGTAGAAGGATCACAAGCAATACGTTTTCCCACTGAAGGAGAATGAGATTTGGAGCCAAGTTAAGTGATGGTGGCTAAATGGGATTAAATAGGGAGCATGGCTGTAGTGTCCTCCCTCCTCCTGCAAGGTGAGGCGTAAAACTGTACTATGTGTCAGCAGGGACCAGAGCTGGGAATTGATAAGGAGTACAGTGTGTGTGTGTGTGTGTGTGTGTGTGTGTGTGTGTGTGTGTGTGTTTGTGTGTTTCACTGTTTGATCTGCTGCAGTCTCTGATGAGACAGCCAGACGTTATCCTACGGAACGAGCTCAGAGCTCATTATTTCCGATCTTCGGATAGGCCTGAGACCAGGCACACACCACACACCGGGACAGCAAGGTCACAACTCCTCGATTTACATCCCGTACCTACTCACTGCTAGGTGAACAGGGGCTACACGTGAAAGGAGACACCCAAATATCTCCACCCGGCCGGGGAACCGAACCACGGTTCTCTGGCTTGTGAAGCCAGTGCTCTAACCACTGAGCTACCGGGCGTGTGTGTATGTGTGTGTGTGTGTGTGTGTGTGTGTGTGTGTGTGTGTGTGTGTGTGTGTGTGTGTGTGTGTGTGTGTGTGTGTGTGTGTGTGTGTGTGTGTGTGTGTGTGTGTGTGTGTGTGTGTGTGTGTGTGTGTGTGTGTGTGTGTGTGTGTGTGTGTGTGTGTGTGTGTGTGTGTGTGTGTGTGTGTGTGTGTGTGTGTGTGTGTGTGTGTGTGATATATATATATATATATATATATATATATATATATATATATATATATATATATATATATATATATATATATATATATATATATATATATATATATATATATGCATCTATCTATCACTCATTAAATCAATCAAACAATCTATTTATCTAGCTATCTATCTATCTGTCTATCTATCAAGCTCTCTTTTTATCTATGTGTCTATCTATACACTTTATATATATATATATATATATATATATATATATATATATATATATATATATATATATATATATATATATATATATATATATATATATATATATATATATATATATATATATATATATATATATATATATATATATATATATATATATATATATATATATATATATATATATATATATATATATATATATATATATATATATATATATATATATATATATATATATATATATATATATATATATATATATATATATATATATATATATATATATATATATATACACACACACACACACACACACACACACACACACACACACACACACACACACACACACACACACACACACACACACACACACACACACACACACACACACACACACACACACACACACACACACACAATCGAGAGGGTCTGGGTTCGAATCCTGGAAAGCCGCGAGGCAAATGGGCAAGCCTCTTAATGTGTAGCCCCTGTTCATCTTGCAGCAAATAGGTACGGGATGTGGCCTCGCTTTCCTGGTGTGTGGAGTGTGTTGTGGTCTCAGAACTACCCGAAGATCGGTCTATGAGCTCTGAGCTCCCTCCGTAATGGGAAAGGCAGGCTGGATGACCAGCAGGCGACCGTGATGAATTACATACACACACACACACACACACACACACACACACACACACACACACACACACACACACACACACACACACACACACACGCATATTTGTTTATGCTTATCTTGATGAAAGATTGAGGATGGGGATTACACTGCCAGGAGCGGGATGTGAGAAAAGGGAGCAGGGTGACGCAAACACATTGGTGTGATCACTGTTTCGGGAAGGCCGGTATGGCTCTTATTGCCCAGTATACAAAGGGTTAGCACTCTTTACCACCAAGATAATTTATTCTCTTGCACTTTGAAATATTCCATGCAGTAATATCAACTTTTTATCTTATCTGCAACGATTAAAGACTCATTTGATATTTAGTGTAATGCAATGAGATCAAACGTTATAATGAATACATACAAGAATAAAGTTAAATTAGTAACATATAAAATTCATAGTTTCGTTCATATTTCCTGAATCTTAAAATAGACAAGTTGACTTTATGTCGGGTGAATGAGAGCAATAAACACATTGGCTCATATTACCATTACGCATCGTTTCCCTCAACTAATCACAAAACAGGAGAGCTGTCATAATGAAACATCCCAAACACCACACGCCATTCCTGCTCTATGAAGCACTACATGCACGTTTGTGATAGTGCTAGCATTTCAGGCCAGACAAATAATATCATGTTGCTTGTAAGACTACTGAAAACAAAATAATCTAAGATCTTCAGTGAAATATTTAAAAGCGGAAAGAAAACTGAAGGTCATATTCTAACGTCACTCCTCCCCTTTCAACAGATATTCCAGGACAACGGAAACGCAGTTCTGGTGTCTCCTGCTTTGCTGGAGCTTACCCCAGAGACAATGGTACAACTCCTAATGGAGCCTCTTAGGGTAACGTCAGAGACAGTAATATTCAAGGCTCTCGTCAAATGGTAAGGAGGAAACAGAAATAACGAGGAGGTACAAAAAAGGGTCTGGATGTTTGACGGTATAGGAGGTATTGGACTGGAAAGAAACAGAGTAGGGTGAGAGCAGGAACGTCAGTTATTGTTAAAACTATACACGATATCTTTTCCATGATCTTTTTTTACACTTGCAGGGGTCAAGCTCAGGTCAAGCTACAGAAGAAGCCGTCCACAGCGTCATTACTTCGCCAGGAGATAAGTCAGTTTCTGCCCATGGTGCGCTTCTTCACCATGACCTACGAGGAATTCGTGCAGAGCGTCGTTATCTCAGACGTTCTCACTCCCGACGAGAGCGTTTTCATCCTTAAGAGCATCGCAAACCCTGAAGGAGACGTTTCGTCTTTGTCCTCTTACACGAGTAACACCGTCAAGATCAACATCAGTAGGGAGTCTCGAGCCTTTCCCATTACTAAGGTAAGTGTCGAGGAGAGTAGGTAAGGAGCAGCTGGGCCATTGAGTGTGTAGGAGAGATGGAAAGAGCGGGTGAGGGAGAAGTGTAGAAATGTTAGTGAGTAGCTGTGACAAAAGGGCAAGTTGGATAAAAGTAAAGAGGTCTTGAATACGAATGGAGTCAGAATAGATGAAGCGCATGTGAGTGAAGATCATAAGTGGAGAGCAGGTAATAATATGGAAATATGAGTTGGGAGCAGCTAGAAAATTAATAAGAGTTTAGATTGCATGAAAATAAGATAACTGTGTAACATTATTTGATAATTAGTTCAGTATATCATAATTATTCCATAACACACACACACACACACACACACACACACACACACACACACACACACACACACACACACACAAATACGATATTAATTCGAGTTAGTGTGAATTATTTTCTGAACGAGATATATCTAAATGTCGTCACTGTGATGGAAAGTATCGTCCATAAAGCTTCAACAATATTTTCATGCGTGGATAAAACAATAGAACGTCATTTATTGTAACTTAGTTATTTAACTTGAATCCTGTTTTCCATGATGTCGTTACCCAAACAAAGAAATAGTAGTAGCGGCATAAAGTCACAAACACACACACACACACAAAAAAAAAAAAAAAATGAGAGATGAAAAACACGGCCCACGCAATTGCATCAGGAAAACATTTCGTATTTTCATTTTCGTAAATAAACTAAAAGTGTATGGTATGCTGATTACTACGAGGATGACATCTAACGCACAAAAACGATGCACGACAACCTGACTTACTTGAATATGTCTTTTTCCGTGCACATCATATTACAATTAACATTCAAATCTGCATTTCAATTACATATTCAACCAACATTTCCTGAATTTCTGTATTCTAATCATGTTCCATCACGGTCAGGACGTGACTCGTACGTGCGTGTGTGATGGCGTCAGCAAGCTGTGGTTACAGGAACAAGTGTACCATTTCCAGCTTGTGCCCAATGACAACATTATTCTCCTGGCAGTCAACGTCCAGCTGCAGGGTGGCAGCAAGGAGGCCCAGGTTAGGGAAGAGCGAGCGATTCTTTCTAAGTGTTGTGTGTTATTCAGCAAAAGTATCGCACGTCTAAATATATTTGTGTTGTATCTCTTACTTAAAAAAACTACATCTCTCTCTCTCTCAGGTCAGCATTCGTAAGGAAGATCCAAGCTCATCAGTGATCGCCAGTGCCGAGTCACGTAGCGGCCACCTTCCCTTCAGCCACCCAGTTTACATGCGAGAGGACGTCACCTATATCGTCACCATTCACGTCCCTGATCCCCAAACGTCCCTCTACGGCAACAAGTTCAGTAAGGAGGTTTACGAAGTTGGTGGATTTAGATTTATATTAGCCCCAGGAGTCTTCGTGAGTTCGCTGGAGTTTTTCTGATGATGAGAAACGAGACTCGTACAAATTTTCAAAGTGTGTCGATATACTGCGATAGGAAGGCGAATGCGTTTTATGGTATAGTTCCGTCTCCAAGAAAAGGAACGGTGTGTAGCGATAGGGTGGGTCATTACAGTACAAACCATTGATAACTTTAATGCACGTGTGGATACAGATAGTGATTTTTCCGTACTTGTGTCATATTAATTTCATATTATTGTGTTCTTGTACTTTTAAGAGTAAACCTAACATTTTTGAAGCTAAAAAAATAGCCAAATAAATCTACTACTGTTTTCTGTCCTGCAAACGATTTCCATTTTCTCTCTTTCTCCACATTGCGTTGTGCAACTAATAAACAATATTGTAATTCTGTCAGTACCTTATTTTAATCTGGTAGTTTTATCGAAAGAAACACCTGATGCATCTCTCTTCCCTCTATTGGGACAAATACACGCTCATACTTTCCTTTTCTTCGCAGGATGGATAATAATCACTTGCATGATTACATTGAAAATTAAGTTTCTTTCAGGCTGAGAGCGGGATATGTACAAAGACCAGAGATTAAAAGACCTGTAGAGGCAAATATCTACCAGCACTCTTTACTATGTATATTAACAATGACTTGTCTATTATTTCCATAGCTGCACTGAAAACCTATTCATTTTACTTGTAAGGTTGGGATATGACTCTCCCGTTTTATACTGAAGCAAAATTCACCCAAAAATGAAAAATAATATTAATGACAATACTAACGTGGTTATAAAACATATCCATAAATGAATTATGAAAATTATTTAAAAATTCCGATGAATTTAAAGTATGACATTCAGAGAGATGGAAGACCAAGTAAATCGAATAGTATTAATCAAATACTTGAGCTCCGAAAACGGAGGCTCATATCTCCCGGCCGGAGCAGGGAACAAAGGTCCAATAGAGTGAGTCGCAGGCCCCTCCATCCTGGCCTCTGTCCCGCAGAAGGTCGAGGGGCCAAAGTTATTACGACGATAATAGATTCGATCAGCAAACAATTAGGTCTTGCGAATTAGGTTCACAGGTGAGATCTGGAGGCTCCATGTGATGGCCTACGTTCTGCGTCCCTGATTCTGCGCCAGGCATTGTGGAGCAACGCTCTGGAGGATGGATGATGGAAGGGTAGAAGTGAAGGTTCCGTCAACGGATTTTTTAGTCATAATATAATTAACTGATTGGGATAAAAAAATTAAAAAAAACGAAAACAATACATGCAAGGGATACGTAAATGATTTCTGTACAATATTTTTTTTTTTATGATCTACCTATGTAAGAGCACAGAATGGAATATGTAAATCAAACATTTAGACGACGAATAATTACTTTTAAGCAAAAAATTGAAAAAAAAAAATATCTTGACTTAAAATCAACTATCCATACAATGATACAATTTAAAACTTTGATATACAAAATGGCGTTTGGAGACAAATCTGTCCTCTGTGTTTACTTTTTGATAGTAACTCGGTAAGTGAAATTGTAAGTTCGTTGGTATCTTCCAATCTTTAGTTTCTTAAGCTCTAGGAAACATCACATAACTACCTGATAAAAAAAAGTAGTTCTAGTTTATTATGAACACAAAATGAAATTACAGCAGCCCTGTCCGCCTTCGCTAAATCGCTTGAGAGAATGAAAATTACAGGAGGATCTAATAGGAGAGACGAGCACTCGTCTTGACGGTATAAAATAATCAAAGGTTTGGCCTAGAGGGCGGCGAGAAGTCACAGAAAACGGTCGACCCCTCGGGAGATCTCCGCTGCCGCAAACCTCAGCCTCTCTAGTTCTTCTTCCTCATCTTCAGGCTTTCTGTTTGAGTTTGGACTTCGACTAAGCTACAATGATTTACCTTAATACAGAAAAAAGTAAAGTAAAATCGTATACTGTACACATCTCTACTCCATTCATAATCTACTTTCTCTCTCTCTCTCTCTCTCTCTCTCTCTCTCTCTCTCTCTCTCTCTCTCTATATATATATATATATATATATATATATATATATATATATATATATATATATATATATATATATATATATATATATATATATATATATATATATATATATATATATATATATATATATATATATATATATATATATATATATATATATATATATATATATATATATATATATATATATATATATATATATATATATATATATATATATATATATATATATATATATATATATATATATATATATATATATATATATATATATATCGGTGAAACCAGTTTATTGACATTCCTTCTTAGCTAATATAGAATGTTAATTATGCTCATGGATAATATGTGTAAAACATATTTTGCCATGCTAGCATGCAGTGAGGTGTATTTGGTAGTGGTAGTGGTTAACTGAACACAACGAACTTACGGAAATCAAGAGCGTCCAAGATCATTAGAGTCTGAATGGACCGGCGTTCATCTTTATATAAGTTCTTCGAACAATAATAAAAGAAACCAAGGGAAAAAGTAAACTTAATGATATCTAAAATATGTATTAAATTTTCTCCTTTCACGATTCGTCCTCCTCCGCCTCATCCACTCCAATTTTTCTTTGTCTTCCTCCTCCCCCTCCATTATCCTTTGTTCTGGCCTGATATCACTTCTTTCTCCTTTAAGTAAAATCTGACTTTCTTCTACATTTCTGGCTCGATAATGTTTAACTTCGAAACTTTGTGTAAGACTGGCACAAACAAGTTTCCTTCCACAACGCAGAGTGGAAACGGGAAACGGAGAACGAGCTCACTTTATTGTCGTAAAGCCAACAAGCGAGGAGTGGAAGTAAGCCCTTCAAGATTGATTTTCGCGAGTGTCTTCAATTCCCACCTCCACTACTGCCCTACGACCCAAGTCCACCTCGCTGACCGCCTTCCCAACCTTTCTTAATCGCATTAGGCTGCACCACCTAATCTGATAACAGTGAGGGGAAAAAAACTCCAACCCAACCACTTCTTGCATCCCACTTGGGAAACACGGAACAGAATCCTAGATTGCACATTAATTTTGTATATTATTTACGGAAGAAATATACTACAACATCACATAACTGTCATGGAACTCTTCTTTATGTTTACTGTTGATGGAAAATGTTTATAGCACGCTAACATGGTCATACATATTTATCATGCAAAGTTACATGGCATTTTACCTAACATTATCAAAAAATATACAATTATTTTATGAAACAACAAATACAGTTGTTAGTCTATGCTAAGATGAAATAACGAAAAAAAAAACATAAAACGAAACACAAAAGGAGCGAAATACAAAAGAAAGTGAAAGGAAGAAGAAGGAGACTGGGTAAAAAATATAAGGAAGATAAAATGGGGAGAGGACAGGAAAATGGAAGAGGGAGAGAAGGGGTAATCAGGAAGTTGGGAGGCGGACAGAGGAGGAACCGAGCGGCACATCAAGAAACGTAATTATCGCCGCAAAATATCATCCAGTGCAAAGCCTCGCTGGCCGCCCTCCTTAATGCGATCAGGGTCTTCGAGTAAATACGATTAAGTCTCGAGGGTCAAGTGGGACTCATGGAGGAGGTTTGGGATGGGCGTCGCCGGGCCGAGTGTCGCTTCCGCCAATCACGGATAAAGAAGTTCTTCCAATCATGAGACAAGAAAAAAATTGTTTAGTCACCTTAATGTCTTTGAAATCATAAAGAATAAAGGAAGTTACACATTATGTTCATCCTGCTACACAAATTTTAGTATACTGACTGATTCACAACGTGCTGTCTATATAAGGCTTGAAAGGTGAAGTTACTAATTATCTGCATTAAGAGTCAAAGTTTCGAAGACAACACTGATTCAGAAAAAAAAAAAAACTTATTTGTTTTAGGAACAGCTTGAATGTTTTTAACTAAAGGAATCTTATGAATGAAAAATAAACGCAAATACAAAATTAGAGTGAAAAAAAGTGTGTGTGTGTGTGTGTGTGTGTGTGTGTGTGTGTGTGTGTGTGTGTGTGTGTGTGTGTGTGTGTGTGTGTGTGTGTGTGTGTAAGTAATTATGCAGCTCCACACTAATGCTACATACCAGATTCATTGGAAAACGTACATTTAGTCAACAAACCATCCACAGAAAACAAAATATTCGCTGTACCCACTCTGGACTCTGAACTGTCGCTACAAACGATTCTGTCATTGACTTGCAGCAGAGCGATGACCTCTTTCAGGTGGTCGTTTACGTCTATTGTTTCTTGACCGCTGTCCCCACGCACGACCTACACACGCAAAGCTTCGGTCAACCCGTGTCACAAACTCCATTCCCCCACTTTAACCCCCCTCTGCTCTCTCTCTCTCTCTCTCTCTCTCTCTCTCTCACACACACACACACACACACATACATACACGCACACATTTCATTCCTCTCTTTACTATATTTTCTCTATTTTTCAACCCTGCTATTTCCTTGCACTTTCTCAGTTTCCCTTTCGCCGTCTTTGATTTCCTTCTTACCATGTTCTTTCTCCGTCCTCAGACGTGGCTCCCTCACTGTTAGGTCAATATTTAAGCCAAAATAGAAGTCTGGTAACAATGCCATTCTCCTCCTCATTCAGTTTGCGAATCATTAGCATAGAAATCGACCCTTGGTATGGGAGGTATTGTGAGGCTGCAGCTCTAATTGCTGACAAGTTTTCGGGTGACCAAAATTAGCAACGTCTGCAAGTGTATGTGGAAAGAGGAAGGGACAAAGATCAGAGAGGTGGATGTATATTTATGAATTTATGTAGGTTAACAGCCACATTCTTTCATAATTATGTCTTAGTAACAAAGACATGGAGAGAGAGTAACAACAACAACAGCAACAACAACATATTCAATAACAACAACAGCAACAACGACAACATGATCAATAACAACAACAGCATAATCAATAACAACAACAGCAACAACAACAACAGCATAACCAACAACAACAACAGCAACAAAAACAACAACAACAGGTGACATTCGAGGTGAGAGTAACTAATAAATGAATGTTTTTGCCTTGAATGACGTGTAATCAGTAGGTAATATACAAAAAAAATATAAACGTCAATGTTACACTCCATAGCAAATTAGCAAATGACGAATATTTTGTAACCAATATCATCTAGGGTCAATCATGATACAATATGTATCATCACACGATATTGTTTCGAGTTTTGATCTTGAAAGGATAGGTTGCTTCGGTGGAGAGGAATGAATGAAAAATGAAAGGATTAGATCAAACAACACCAGGATTTGTACAAGATGGCAAGGCTGGAAAAAAAAAAAAAAAATGTGACGACAAAATAAAGATTATGGAAGAGAGAGAGAAAAGATAGTGAGGAAAGAACGAAGAGAAGGGGGCAACGGAAGAAAAGTAAATGCAAAAGGGGAGGGAAGTGAATCACTGGGAAAGGGTATGAACAAGTGAGACGGAGAAAGGGGTATAGCAAATGTGGGAAGGATGTGAAGGAAGTAAAGACACATAAGAAGGAAAACGAAGATAAAGAAATAAAACAGAAGTGTATGAAGGACGGAAAAAACCCCAAATAAAACAATGGTATTCTATGTAAGTATTAAGATAAAGGATGATCGAAGACAATGGTGGACAAGAGGAATAAAAGTAGATTTAAGAGACACGGGAAAGAGGAGATGAAGGTAAAGTAAAGGAAGGAATGGATGAAAGAAAATAAAAGTCGAGAGAGAGAGAGAGAGAGAGAGAGAGAGAGAGAGAGAGAGAGAGAGAGAGAGAGAGAGAGAGAGAGGAAGTTGTGGGTCAAGGAGGGTTCTTCACTATAAATGGACAACGCGAAGAAAGTCTCGAGTTCTCCGGAACATTCATCTTCCTCAATACATCCGTTTTCGCTCCTTTGTCAGTAGACCCGCCTCAACCTTGAAGAAAACGGACACAATAAGTTTAGGGAAGGGATCGAAGATATAATACAAGTCAAGACCGTCCTTCCGATGTCTCCCACTTAAGTTCTTGTGATTCTGAAGCCTTGTGATTAAGTGGAGCGTCCATCATCTCCCTCAAATTCTATCCACTCTCTGCCTTCCCTTCCCCTATAGCCTCCTGCTTCTCCAAACTTTTTTTTTATTTCTTACCGTTATCCTTATGATCAAAGTGGATCTTATTAAAGCCTCTCTAGCCATTTACTAATCCCTTTTCACCGATGACACACTTTATATATCGTTTGAACGACTCGTATAAAAAAAAAAATCAGTTTGAAGAGTAGTGTTTAGCAACTAACCATACGTACAGTACTAATTAAGTCTATTTCATCCCTCTAGATTCTACATGTAAAAGAAAAAAAAGTCGAATTATAATGAAGTCTAATATACAGAGTGGAACGTGGCCTGTTTGTCGGTTATTGAATTATGTACTGGAGAGGGAAAATGAACCAAATGATTAATTATATCTATCTATCTATTTACCTATCTATCTATCTATCTCTTGAAAAACGTGCCCTCTAAAATGATTAAAGATTCCTAAATTTCTTACTGATAAAAGTAATCACCAACAGAGTGCTTTATTTTACTCTAAATGCCTTCAACTTAAATCCCCGTTCTTGCCGTTGCTCTGTAAATACACTGAACCGCACCATGCATTCTTCATCACCACCATAATGCATCTACACTCCCACAATTTAGGGCTGTATGCTGGAATATTTCTTTTTTGGCCATATTTTTTACGCTCTTACAATTGCCTTATTGCATTTTCTATAAACATCTCTGAACTCATTTACCTGGCGAATGAGAGAGGTAATTAACTCAGATTTCAACCAGCCTTGAATTTTCTTTATGCACAACTCTGCCGGAAAGCAAATTGTTTTCGTGTTAAGAATCTCTACCAGCAAACAAAGTATACTGGAAAAATAGTACGGAGTTCATAGTTAGCTAGAAAAAAAATGGCTGGAAACTGTGTGTGGAAGATAATTAATCCAAAAGTAAGATGAGAGTATGAACACACACACACACACACACACACACACACACACACACACACACACACTGGTGAAGAAAAATGCGATACGGAATTCGAAGTGGAGGGAGAAAAGGATGGATAGACAGGAATAATGGTCAGGAGGGATAGATGAAAATAGGAGGGAAGGGAAAGAAGAGAAGGACATACGGAGTGGACGGTGCGATGAAGTGACTAAGACATGATAAAGAAGGTGGGAAGGTGTAAAAGGGAATGACGACTGAACAGAAGAGGAAGAATAAAGGAAAGACTAATATGGAAAGGGAGGAGGGTGTGGCTGACTACGAGCATGCAGGGCACCTTCAGCCGAATACGGGTTAGTTCATATTCATAAGAGCCGCCGCCCTCCGGACATGCAGTATTTTCTAACCCGAGATGACTTCACGCGTGCCTGACGTTAATGGCTGCCTCGAGAAGCACTCATTCAATGATCCTTCCAATGAGTATTGATCTTCCTATGTAGTCCTTGTAGTACCTGCTGTTCATGGACAATCCTAGGGAATAATTACACAATGATGGATAAGTAAATGATATTTTCTTTAAATATGTAGCCTTATTAGATTATGGAAATATATATTCTTTTCACTTTTTATGAATATACTGAATCATGCACTGCAACTTCATTATTATCTGGTATCAATCTTAATTCACTATTTTAATATAATTGAAAATATATGATATAAATTAATGTCCCCAGCTGGTGACAACTCCGGTACAATGATATTATACATTTAAATTATAGCTATTTTCTGCTGGTCGTCTGTTTCATTGCCGACTGAGGCCTCACCGTGTCACGCAATTAACAATTTTAATCAAGTTTAATTAACGAAATAATTATCTTTGAGAGAAGCAACTAAATTTCATAACGAAAAGCGCAGCAGGTACACAATATGGGTTATCGTGAAGCAAAAGTTCCAGCAGCAGTGGTCACCCAAGCAGGAAGTGAGCTGCTCCCAGTGGCGGGAGGCGCAGCGCATCCTGGTCCGAGCGGTGTCGTGGAGTTTAGAGGTCTTTCATCCTGTCAATACACAGCCTTCTGTTACAAGATCCTTCGCTCTAGTTTCCCGTGGCCCAGAAAATATAAGTTATATCTTTCCTCCAGGATACTCATAAAGTGGAAACACCCGCCTTTTGGAGGAAAATATGATATTAATGGATTTCCTCTAATGGTTCCCTCCCTTATTTCTATTATCACTGCCATAATACTATGCCTTTATATATATATATATATATATATATATATATATATATATATATATATATATATATATATATATATATATATATATATATATATATATATATATATATATATATATATATATATATATATATATATATATATATATACACACACACACACACACACACACACACACACACACACACACACACACACACACACACACACACACACACACACACACACACACACAGGCAGTCGTTGATGTGATAAAGTCCAGCTGGCGCGGAATTGACGTTCCGTCCTGCAGTTACCTCTTTTTAAGGCATGTCTAGACGAACACACCTGACCCACGCCCTGCTCACAAAAGCGGAGCGAAGCGTAATACCATTCTTTTATTTCAGCACCCTTCTCCCTCCCGCATAGTTTTTGGTTGTATGTTTTTTTCTGTGCTTCAAGCTTTTATTTTTCTTAGATAATGTATTAGTTTCATAGAGCACTTTCATGAATCTTTATATTCTAAGAGTATGATTTATTCTTTTTTTAGTAAGGTAGTCTCACCATGAACGCTCTTCCGCCCACATGCTTCGTGAATCATACCAGCGTGCACACAGGATTATGTATATATTACGTGAGCCAGATTCACCAACCTTTGGAGTCTGATCTGAATGCATCAACAATTAAACGGTGTGGATTTCTGCGTGAGCGTTTCCGGTTGGTGAGGAAGCAGGCACAGTGCGTTAGAGTCGAAATTGCTATCCGGATACATGTGGAAAATTACTCTTACGTCCTCTGCGTCTGTGGACTAGCTAGTATCGCCACATTTCGCAATTCTCGTTGAGAGATGCAGCATTTCAAAGGCACATGTGTCGAGAAATCGCACGATGGATAAAACTGTCTCGCGCGTGGCGTATTTATCTCATCAAGGTCCACGCATTTATGGGGCTCCGTTAAAGAAATGTCCATGAACCATTTATTTTCTGCAACGTCAGCATATGGTTTGGAGTCCACGCAGATGCGAAACAAAAAAGGAAACTAGAAAAATCTCTCTCTCTCTCTGTCTCTCTCTCTCTCTCTCTCTCTCTCTCTCTCTCTCTCTCTCTCTCTCTCTCTCTCGCCTAAGCCCCGAGGTGTATCTTTATGAATTGAAAGGTAAAATATTATTTCATAATTGTGGATGAAAGATTTCTCACTAATTTTCATGTTTTCTTTTCGCCGTCCACTGCCGAATTCAGTGAAATAAATAAAATAACAATAATTACTGACTCGACATCATTTTACATTCAAAACAGGAGTGATGTAAATGTGATATTTAGTTGACATTACTGAATGAAGGTCCTGGATTACAATTATCCTGCATGTAAAACGACTCCGTGCTGGATGGAAAATCGTATCCATCGCACACACACACACACACACACACACACACACACACACACACACACACACACACACACACACACACACACACACATGCCCGGTAGCTCAGTGATTAGAGCGCTGGCTTCACAAGCCAGAGGACCGGAGCTCGATTCCCCGGCCGGGTGGAGATATTTGGGTGTGTCTCCTTTCACGCATAGACCCTGTTCACCTAGCAGTGAGTAGGTACGGGATGTAAATCGAGGAGTTGTGACCTTGTTATCCCGGTGTGTGGTGTGTGCCTGGTCTCAGGCCTATCCGAAGATCGGAAATAATGAGCTCTGAGCCCGTTCCGTAGGGTAACGTCTGGCTGTCTCGTCAGAGACTGTAGCAGATCAAACAGTGAAATACACACACACACACACACACACACACACACACACACACACACACACACACACACACACACACACACACACACACACACACACACACTCTCTCTCTCTCTCTCTCTCTCTCTCTCTTCCACTTTTTTTCTGTTAGCTAGAAAAACAAGGTTGTTCAATCAACTAAATATTGGGAACCAGGATTGCTCAACGCGAGTTCCAAACACCGCCTGCGGGCTCTTGATACTTGTTTTTATATTATTTTCCCGCCTCTGAGGGAAGCGAAAACTGGGCCCGCTCGTGAAAACTAAAGGGAGAAGTGGACAACTATCACATACGACAGCAAGAGGATAACACTGTTGTATTTCAGACACCAAATTCATATATTCTGCCAATTCATATCCAAAAAATTTCTGAAATATTCGGAAGTTTTAGGACTATTTTCAAAGATCACTGAGATGATTACTCGAATTCTTGTGACTATTTTTTTTCTATCAATTAAACAAATACGTTCCTAAGGAATCACTAGAATAATGAAAACACCAATGAAACCTGACGTAAATTACATTAGAGACTTTTAATTTTTATTTATACCACGTGGGGTTTTCATGGGAATTTATGGGCTAAATGGTACCTCCTATCCAAAAGCCCACCCGCTTAGAAACCGTTGCCCCGAGTGAGGAAGCCCAACCTACACTCAGATTGTGGACACGATTCAAACCCCTGCGCTTGGATACCCCGCGGACCCCAAAGCGCGCATGGTTCCACTGTACCACGGCGGCCCCTATATATAGATAAGACATCGTCACATCTAGGAATGTTGTTCCACTTCAGTAACTAACGAAAGGAGAACACACAGACGAAAAAATGTAAACAGGTTTCTGTCTACAATTAAATCAGTGCGCTACACAATCCTATATGTAAGAAAGATTAAACTGTTCTGCCTTAAAAAAACAAAACCTTCATCGTGCATAAAGTGAAGCAGATAACTCACCGCCCTTATACGCTGCCGCTCAGGGATTTCTTCCTAATGCATTCCATGGTTTTGTAATTTGGAGGTGATCGAGGATGATGGGTTGAGATTGATTGCACCTGTACCGGAGAGGAAGGGAGAAGGATAAGGATACATAATACCAAAACAAAAAAAAGATACACCACGATGCTCCAGATAAATGAAAACGTGTAAAAAAGTTTGGTGGAAAAAAACAAAGTAAAAAAAAAGGAAAAAGACATTAGTGTGATAACTCAGGACCGGAAGACAAAGGATCCGCACACACACACACACACACACACATCCGGTAGCTCAGTGGTTAGAGCGCTGGCTTCACAAGCCAGAGGACCGGGGTTCGATTCCCCGGCCGGGTGGAGATATTTGGGTGTGTCTCCTTTCACGTGTAGCCCCTGTTCACCTAGCAGTGAGTAGGTACGGGATGTAAATCGAGGAGTTGTGACATTATTGTTCCGGTGTGTGGTGTGTGCCTGGTCTCAGGCCTATCCGAAGATCGGAAATAATGAGCTCTGATCTCGTTCCGTAGGGTAACGTCTGGCTGTCTCGTCAGAGACTGCAGCAGATCAAACAGTGAAACACATACACACAACAACAACAATAACAACATCAACAACGACATGGCAAACTCACATGAAAAGAGCACTCGGGAAACTAGATATTATTTTGGTACGATACAGGAATTATGGGAAGAAGCGAACTCTGAGCGGAGGGGAGAGGAGAGAGAAGATGGAAGAAGAGAGAAGAAAGGCAGAGGGACGCTACCGTGTCTGTGGGATGGTCCAGTGACGTATCCTTGAGGTCACCTTGTGTCTGCGAGAGCGAGGAAGGGAGGGAGAAAGAGGAGCCACACAAAGGAACATAAATGAAGAACAAATGGCACGACCTGTTGTCCGTTAGGGAGAAGAGAAACAAGAGGAGTGGAGTAACAGAATAGAAATGAGCAAGAGTAAATAAGGGAGAGAGAGAGAGAGAGAGAGAGAGAGAGAGAGAGAGAGAGAGAGAGAGAGAGAGAGAGAGAGAGAGAGAGAGAGAGAGAGAGAGAGAGAGAGAGAGAGAGAGAGAGAGAGAGAGAGCACAAGAAATAAAAAAAACACTTGCGCAGGAAGAAGGAAATGGAGGAAATTGAGGAAATGGAAGAAGGGAAATGATTAGGGAGCGAGGAAGGGAGGAGCGGGAGAAAAGAGTGAGAGAATTCTACGGAAGTAAGGAGAAAACACCAGACAATAGAATGAGTAAATTGGTCAAGTGTGTGGATGAGATGCTGGAGGAGAGGGTAGAGTAAGGGCGGATGGAAGAGGAGGTTGAAAGAGAAGAAGGAGGAGGAGGAGGAGGAGGAGGAGGAGGAGGAGGAGGAGGAGGAGGAGGAGGAGGAGGAGGAGGAGGAGGAGGAGGAGGAGGAAGTGTTTAAGAAGAAGGGTGGAGGCGCGTGGGTTGCTGGCCCATGTTACCTCTAGGTGGGTACGAGAGGAGTAGAGGTAAAGGTGAAGGGGCGAGGGAGGAGAGAAGAAAGAATGATGCATACGAAAATGTAACATAAGAGAAGGTGAACACGAACAGAATAAGATGATGTTGTGCCAGGTGTATGCAGTTCGCACAGAAAACCTTAACACAACACCAGCCACGAGGCAGGCAAAGGAAGAGAAAAGGAGGAGGATGTGTAATATGCGACAAGAAAATAACAATATAGACAGGAGACATACGAGTATAATCAGTAACTGGAGATACAATACGATACATGACATATGGTTCAAGAATATATGAGGTTATTCGGATAGGAAGATTTTTTTAGCCAAAAATTTCATAAGACATTAAAAAGGGAAATTATTTTTCTAACGGGATACAAATGTCATTTCTTTACGATTACAAAAGTCATTCTCTCTCTCTCTCTCTCTCTCTCTCTCTCTCTCTCTCTCTCTCTCTCTCTCTCTCTCTCTCTCTCTCTCTCTCTCTCTCTCTCTCTCTCTCTCTCTCTCTCTCTCTCTCTCTCTCTCTCTCTCTCTCGGATCCACTTGACGGGGAACAGGGAGGAGTACCGCACTGCTGATGCTAATCGAAGACAATACATCAAAAGCTATGGTGAGATTGGACCGTCCCTTCTTTTATAAAGGGAGAAACTGAATAATAAGTTTCGGGGAAGAGTCTTTATGTGATACATGTATGTTCTCCCCCCAGCAACACAGCCGAGCCTTCCTGCCACAGCGGCGCGTAACCTTGCACTGGAGTCTGAACTGGGAATGTTTCAACAGTCTTTTTTTTTTTTTTTTTTTTTGCATTATAGAAATACGTATCATTCAACTAAGAAGAAAATCTGAAGAATTTTACCGTGAAAGGAGAGAGAGAGAGAGAGAGAGAGAGAGAGAGAGAGAGAGAGAGAGAGAGAGAGAGAATTTCATACCATGTAGTGATTTTCCCTGTTGATGCTGAGGGGCGGCGACAACCTCACTGATTAAGGTAGTCTTATGTAAATAGCAAGGGTGTTTGTCGGGCCCACCTCTTCCCTTGGCCTGTGGAGGGGCAGCAAAGGGGAAAGAAAGGTACAACTCCTCCTCCCTAACAAGGAAGTGATTTGATATTAGCCATCTGGTGGGTTTCGCTGCTTCCATTTTAACTTTCTGGTAAATATTTATACACCAGATTTATCAGGACATATTCTTCCATATCCCTTCCAGTCTTAGCGCAGGAGCCAGTACGGTGCAGAATATGCGAGTGTATTATGAACGTAGCAATTTTTTTCTCCTGGTGGCAACGCGGGACGCTAAAATGGGTGTCCGCAAAATTAAGAAAGTCGCTGAAGAACGTGAGGTGCAAAGATGGGAGACGCGGCTTGCTTTGAGTAGAGAAGGCGGGAAAGAGGTAAGAAGTTCTGGAAGAGAGAGAGAGAGAGAGAGAGAGAGAGAGAGAGAGAGAGAGAGAGAGAGAGAGAGAGAGAGAGAGAGAGAGAGAGAGAGAGAGAGGAAGGCGGAAGAAGACGAGAAGCTGTTAAAGATGAGGTGAAAACATGGAGGAGAGACAAATTGAAGACAGAAGTAAGTATATAAGGGCTGAAAAATTAGGTGAAGAGAAACAAGACATGAAACAAGAGAAAGAATCACAAACAGAAGAGGGACATCACTAAAAAAGAATTTTGAAGAGAATGAATGACATGAAGAGTGGAAAAAATATCCTTTACTATGTTTTTTTCCTTGTGGCTTAAGATGCAAATTCAGGTAAGTTGGTCCTGAAAACTCCGATAAAGTTAAGTTGTGAATTAATGTGGAATATAAATCAAAAAGAAAAAGAAGAAAGATAAGCACGTAACAAGATAAGACCCATGAGATGGAAAACCAGAAATTTAAACAAGGACTTAATCCCAAAATAACAAGGCGGAGACAGAGGAATTAGGTATTTCATTTTTTTTACTTAAAATCTTTGTTGCTCTTAACATCAGGAATTTACTTGCTTTTTTTCATTGAGGGTATTGTAGGTACCATTAGCAGTAATACTAAGCGGCTGACATCACATAGAAAAGCGTGTGTGTGAGGATTGTGGCGGGCCAGCGTCTGTCTACCTTTGCCCATACATTAATAACCTAATAGTAAGCAGCATTTTCTATGTTACATTAAACGCTAAGTTTGAAAACATGGTGCTTTACTTTTCTATTTTCGTCTAGTTTGGTTTTATGAGATGAAAAAAAAAAATATTGCCTTGCTTGATTTCTTTTTCTTCTGAAATGGCATGCAACATTCTCTTTCAAAATTTATTTTACCGTCTGCTCCAGCCTCCACTCGCTGTAACAATAGCATGATGGACGTGGCTGCTGCAGTCCTCTCCGAACATCTCAACCCACACTGTCACACTCCAACTCTCACAGCCATCCCAGCACCGACAGCCCAAGAGACTCAGTTCAGTCAATCGGAAAGTTTTCCTTGGAAGGATAAACAAAACCCAGATGGCATTATTTTCCTTAGTTATTACAGATGTTGTGTTCAGGATTCCGAAAATCAAAGTGATGAGGATGAACAAATATCTGAAAGAAATTTAGGTATTTTCATTCTATAGGTGAAAGGTCGCGCG